>NC_086453.1:242068457-242368457 GCF_028390025.1 Pseudophryne corroboree | reverse complement strand
TGGGACAAAACAGCAACTAACTCCTGTGTGTCTGATCAGCAATGTGCTATCTAGTTTGGGGGAGTGCACACATCTAGTCTAAGGGAGGGAACTTTCTCATTCATGATGAGTCACTGGTCTATTTGTATGCTAACCAGGTTTAGCCTTGAAGACATCAAAAGGGCTGGCCTGAGTTTCCTGTCCAGCAACTGCTTGGAATGTCTATTGTCCTAATAACAGTGACTTTAGCTTTCATACATTTAATCATAACTACTCATAGCAATGTCCTACAACTTAATAACAAGTATCAAATGAATCTACACATTAATATGCTTGCTTTAATACCAAATACAACATGTCTATCTTGCTCTGCTCCAATAATACACATACATGACGTTACTCCATTTTATAATTTTAATCATTATGATGTCTGGCACTTGATATTATTATAATTATGTGCTGTATGAAATATGTGTCGAATCCATCTCTGTAGCATGTCCGTGTAAATATGTATGTTGCCATATATTGCTGTGCTCGCTGCGAGTATTTGCAAGCATAGCGACTTATATGTGTGGAGTCTGTATGTTCTTTCTATGTAATATTTTTGACTTCGACAGCAGGGATGTCTCCATTGCTCCTGAGCATATTCCCCACACTCTCATACCCACCCGTACTATGATTTTATCACAATAATGTTATCACAATTTCCTCCCACACTCTCATACCCACCCGTACTATGATTTTATCACAATAATGTTGTCTCAATTTTCCCTCTGCCACTGGTTACCTGCAATTGTTTTTTTCCCCTGTGATTTATTTTCTCTTCCTCCCCACTGTGTGCTTTTCCTGTAATGTTTACCTCCACTGATTGCACACCCTGCCATTGTGTCCTTCATACAGGGTACATCATACTAGTACACAAGTGTCAGTTTTTCCATATATGCACTGGGTCCTTGTTTGACTCACCTCCAACAGTGTGTCCTTCATAGTGCACCCAACATGGCTGCCCGATCTGGTATGCTTGTGGATGTAATGAAAAATACATGGACCTGGTGGTTTTGTTGGAACCCTACTCTGAACTTTAGGACTCTGAACTCATCCCCATTTTGTGTTATCTCTTCTAGGGGTAGACTTTTCCACCCTGGATAATCCTATGCTGTGCGCCCAAGATGGCTGCCGCACTTGGTACCTTGTGAGGGTGGAATACACAACTCTTGGAAGTTATTACCCAAAATGCCTACACCAATTTATTTTTTATTTATTATTTATTTATTAACAGTTTCTTATATAGTGCAGAAAATGTTTACAATTGGACACAATGATACAATAAAACTGGCTGATAACAAACACTTATAGAGGTAGGAAGGCCCTTCTCACAAGCTTACAATCTATAGGGAAAATAAGATTTTAAACCTACTGGTAAATCTATTTCTCCTAGTCCGTAGAGGATGCTGGGGACTCCGTAAGGACCATGGGGTATAGACGGGCTCCGCAGGAGATAGGGCACCTAAAAAGAACTTTGACTATGGGTGTGCACTGGCTCCTCCCTCTATGCCCCTCCTCCAGACCTCAGTTAGAGAACTGTGCCCAGAGGAGATGGACAATACAAGGCAGGATTTAGCAATCCAAGGGCAAGATTCATACCAGCCCACACCAATCATACCATGTAACCTGGAACATACATAACCAGTAAACCGTATGAACAACAACAGTAACGGACCAAGACCGATTTCAACTGTAACATAACCCTTATGTAATCAACAACTATATACCAGTCTTGCAGAGTTTCTGCACTGGGACGGGCCCCCAGCATCCTCTACAGACTAGGAGAAATAGATTTACCGGTAGGTTTAAAATCTTATTTTCTCTTACGTCCTAGAGGATGCTGGGGACTCCGTAAGGACCATGGGGTTTATACCAAAGCATCCAATCGGGCGGAAGAGTGCGTATGACTCTGCAGCAGCGACTGAGCAAACACTAGGTCCTCATCAGCCAGGGTATCAAACTTGTAGAATTTAGCAAAAGTGTTTGACCCCGACCAAGTCGCCGCTCGGCAAAGTTGTAATGCCGAGACGCCTCGGGCAGCCGCCTAAGAAGAGCCCACCTTCCTAGTGGAATGGGCCTTAACCGAATTTGGTACCGGCAATCCAGCCGTAGAGTGAGCCTGCTGAATCGTATTACAGATCCAGCGAGCAATAGTCTGCTTCGAAGCAGGTGCGCCAATCTTATTGGCCGCATACAGGACAAACAGAGCCTCTGTTTTCCTAAGTCCAGCTGTCCTGGCTACATAAATTTTTAAGGCCCTGACTACGTCCCGGGATCTGGAATCCTCCAGGTCACTTGTAGCCACAGGCACCACAATAGGTTGATTCATATGGAATGAAGAAACCACTTTAGGTAAAAATTGCGGACGTGTCCTCAATTTAGCTCGATCCACATGAAAAATCAAGTAGGGGCTCTTGTGTGACAAAGCCGCCAATTCTGACACTCGCCTTGCTGATGCTAAGGCCAACAACATGATCACCTTCCAGGTAAGAAATTTCAACTCAACCTTGTTAAGCGGTTCAAACCAGTGTGATTTTAGGAACTGCAACACTACGTTCAGGTCCCATGGTGCCACTGGAGGCACAAAAGGGGGCTGGATGTACAGCACTCCCTTTACAAACATCTGGACTTCTGGAAGAGAAGCCAATTCCTTCTGAAAGAAAATCGAGAGGGCCGAAATCTGTACCTTAACAGAGCCTAATTTCAGGCCCATATCCACTCCTGTCTGTAGGAAGTGGAGAAAACCCAGATGAAAATCTTCTGTAGGTGCATTCTTGGTCTCACACCAAGACACATACTTTCGCCAGATACGGTGATAATGTTTTACCGTCACCTCCTTCCTAGCCTTTATTAAAGTAGGGATGACCTCTTCCGGAATCCCCTTTTTCGCTAGGATTGGCGTTCAACCGCCATGCCGTCAAACGTAACCGCGGTAAGTCTTGAAATACACAGGGCCCCTGTTGCAACAGGTCTTCCCTCAGAGGAAGAGGCCAGGGGTCTCCTGTGAGCATCTCTTGTAGATCCGCGTACCAGGCCCTTCGAGGCCAGTCTGGGACAATGAGTATCGTCTGTACTCTTCTTCGTCTTATGATCCTCAACACTCATAGAGGATCTGTTCTGAGAGGAAGAGGAGGAAACACGTAGACCGATTTGAACACCCACGGTGTTACCAGAGCATCTACTGCTACTGCCTGAGGGTCCCGAGACCTGGCACAGTACCTCCGAAGCTTTTTGTTGAGGAGTGACGCCATCATGTCTATTTGAGGAGTTCCCCAAAGACGCGTTACTTCTGCAAAGATTTATTGCTGAAGTCCCCACTCTCCTGGATGGAGATCGTGTCTGCTGAGGAAGTCTGCTTCCCAGTTGTCCACTCCCGGAATGAAGACAGCCGACAGAGCGCTTACATGATTTTCCCCCCAGCGAAGGATCCTTGTGGCTTCCGCCATCGCGACTCTGCTTCTTGTCCCGCCTTGGCGGTTCACATGAGCCACTGCTGTGACATTGTCTGATTGAATCAGAACCGGTAGGTTTCGAAGAAGACTCTCCGCTTGTCGAAAGCCGTTGTAAATGGCCCTGAGTTCCAATACATTGATGTGTAGACAGGACTCCTGTTCTGACCAAAGACCCTGAAAATTCTTTCCCTGCCTGACCGCTCCCCATCCTCGGAGGCTCGCGTCCGTGGTAACCAGGATCCAATCCTGAATTCCGAACCTGCGACCCTCTAGGAGGTGAGCACTTTGCAACCTCCACAGGAGGGACACTCTGGCCCCTGGGGACAGAGTTATTTTCCGATGTAAGTGCAGATGGGACCCAAACCCCTTGTCCAGAAGATCCCATTGAAAAGTCCTTGCATGGAACCTTCCGAAGGGAATGGCCTCGTAGGCCGCCACCATTTTCCCCAGAACTCGAGTGCATTGGTGAACTGACACCCTTTTCGGTTTTAGCAGGTCTCTGACCATGTCCTGGATGTCCTGGGCTTTCTCTATTGGGAGGAAGACCTTAATTTGTTCCGTATCCAGTATCATACCTAGGAACGGTAGTCGAGTTGTCGGAATCAACTGTGACTTCGGTAGATTTAGAATCCAACCGTGTTGCTGGAGCACTCTCAGAGAGAGCGCCACACTGCTCAGCAATTTCTCCCTTGATCTCGCTTTTATCAGGAGATTGTCCAAGTATGGGATAATTGTGACTCCATGCTTGCGCAGGACCACCATCATTTCCGCCATTATCTTGGTGAAAATCCTCGGGGCCGTGGAGAGTCCAAACGGCAACGTCTGAAATTGGTAATGACAATCCTGTACAGCGAATCTCAGGTATTCCTGATGGGGGGCATATATGGGGACATGAAGGTACGCATCCTTTATGTCCAGAGACACCATAAACTCCCCCTCCTCCATGTTGGCTATTATCGCTCTGAGAGATTCCATTTTGAATTTGAATCTTTTTATGTACAGGTTTAGGGATTTCAGATTCAAAATAGGTCTGACCGAACCGTCCGGTTTCGTGACCAAAAATAGGGTTGAGTAGTAACCTCTTCCCTGCTGGTGCAGGGGAACCTTGATTATCACTTGCTGTAGACACAGCATTTGAATTGCAGCTAACACTATATCCCTGTCCGATGTGGAAGCTGGTAGGGCCGATTTGAAAAATCGGCGCGGGGGCACCTCCTCGAATTCCAATTTGTAACCCTGGGAAACTATTTCCAACACCCAGGGATTCAGGTCCGAACTGACCCAGGCCTGACTGAAAAGTTGAAGACGTGCCCCCACCGGTGCGGACTCCCTCAGGGGTCATGCTGTGGGTTTTGGAGCAGTCGAGGAGGACTTTTGTTCCTGGGCACCTGCCGAAGCAGGTGCTCTTTTGCCTCTGCCCTTACCTCTGGTGAGGAAAGAGGATCCCCGACCTCTTCTTGACTTGTGCGACCGAAAGGACTGCATCTGATAGGGTGTAACTTTCTTTTGCTGTTGGGGAATATATGGTAAAAAATTTGATTTACCTGCTGTAGCTGTGGAAACCAGGTCCGTCAGCCCATCCCCAAACAATACATCACCCTTATAGGGTAGTATTTCCATATGTTTATTGGAATCCGCATCACCCGTCCATTGGCGAGTCCATAAGGATCTTCTCGCTGAGATGGACATGGCATTGGCCCTAGAAGCTAGCAATCCAATGTCCCTTTGAGCATCCCTCATAAATAAGACGGGATCCGGTCTGAAGATCGACAGTGTCTAGGTCGACAATGTTTAGGTCGACCACTATAGGTCGACAGTCACTAGGTCGACATGGATGGAAGGTCGACAGGGTTTCTAGGTCGACATGCGCTAGGTCGACAGGTCTAAAGGTCGACATGAGTTTTTCACATTTTTTTTCTATTTTTGAATTTTTTCATACTTAACAATCCACGTGGACTACGATTGGAACGGTAAAGTGTGCCGAGCAAAGCGGTAGCGGAGCGAAGGCACCATGCCAAAGCATGGCGAGCGAAGCGAGCCATGCGAGGGGACGCGGTGCACTAATTTGGGATCCCGGTCACTCTACGAAGAAAATGACACCCCAAAAAAAAAAATCCTCATGTCGACCTTTAGACTTGTCGACCTAGCACATGTCGACCTAGAAACCCTGTCGACCTTCCATCCATGTCGACCTAGTGACTGTCGACCTATACTGGTCGACCTAAACATTGTCGACCTAGACACTGTCGATTTGATGAACCACACCCAAATAAGACTGCGTCTTATATATGGGCTAGAGTTAAGAATATAGTATCCTTATCCATATTATCAAATTGATCTGTCAGCTCATCTGTCCAAGCTGCAATTGCGCTACACACCTGTGCCGACGCAATTGTCGGTCTTAGTACAGCACCCGTATGAGAATAAATACACTTTAAGGTAGTTTCTTGCCTGCAATCTGCAGGGTCCTTAAGGGCCGCTGTGTCAGGAAACGGTAGCGCCTCTTTCTTGGACAAGCGCCTCAGGGCCTTGTCCACAGTGGGGGGTGATTCCCAAATCTCCCTGTCCTGCTTAGGGAAGGGGTATGCCATATAAATTCTTTTGGGGATCTGCGGTCTCTTTTCCGGAGTCTCCCAAGCTTTTCCAAAGAAATCATTTAATTCATGAGATGTGGGAAAGTTAATAATCTGTTTCTTTTCCTTAAACATGTGTACCCTTGTGTCGGGGACCGAGGGTTCATCCTCAATATGCAACACATCCCTTATTGCCACAATCATACACTGAATGGTTTCAGTCACCCTAGGGTGCAATTTTACTTCGTCGTAGTCGACACTGGAATCAGAATCCGTGTCGGTAGTAGTGTCTTGTGTTAAGGGACGCTTTTGAGACCCCGACGGGCCCTGTGAGTCGGTCCAATCCGAGGATTGACCCCCTGATGTCCCCCCTAATTCAGCCTTATCAAGCCTTTTATGTAAAGATGCCACACTTGCATTCAACATATGCCACATGTCCATCCAATCCGGAGTCGGCACAAATGACGGGGACAAACCACTCATTTGCTCCACCTCCTCCTTTGAGAAGCCTTCCGCCTCAGACATGTCGACACACACGTACCGACACCCCACACACACAGGGATTAACCTATAAGGGGACAAAACCCCAACCAGGCCCTAAGGAGGGACAGAGAGAGAGTATGCCAGCACACACCAGCGCTTAAAAACACTGGAAAAATTATGACCAGATAGCGCTTTTCTATTTATAATATACCAATTCCTACTCACTGCGTCACTAATGTGCCCCCCTCTCTTTTTTCCACCTTGTGAAGTTCAGCAGGGGAGAGACCAGGGAGCCAGCGTTTTCCTCATGCAGCTTCTGTGGAGAAAATGGCGCTGGTTAGTGCTGAGGATCAAGCCCCGCCCACCCGACGGCGGGCTTCGGTCCCAGTGATTTTTCAATGAAAATGGCGGGGGATCTTAGATTTACTGCCTCCGCAGCCTAATCTATCTGCATTTGCCAAATGTGAGGTTTATTGCTGCCCAGGGTGCCCCTCTGCGCCCTGCACCCTTCAGTGCTGCTCTGTGTGTGTGTGACTGGTAGCAATGGCGCGCAGCTTACCGCTGCGCACCTTACCTTACGAAGATCTGATGTCTTCTGCCGCCTAAGATGTCTTCTGCCTTCTCATCCGGCTTCTTTCTTCGGCATCTGTGAAGAGGACGGCGGCGCGGCTCCGGGACGAACCCCAGGTGAGACCTGTGTTCCGACTCCCTCTGGAGCTAACGGTGTCCAGTAGCCTTAGAAGCAGTGCCCAACTTGACAAGCCAGCTCTGCTTCTCTCTCTTCAGTCCCACGATGCAGGGAGCCTGTTGCCAACAGGACTCCCTGAAAATAAAAAACCTAACAAAATTCTTCTTCAACAGAGAACTCTGGAGAGCTCTCTGCAGTGCACCCATTCTCCTCTGGGCACAAGATCTAACTGAGGTCTGGAGGAGGGGCATAGAGGGAGGAGCCAGTGCACACCCATAGTCAAAGTTATTTTTAGGTGCCCTATCTCCTGCGGAGCCCGTCTATACCCCATGGTCCTTACGGAGTCCCCAGCATCCTCTAGGACGTAAGATAAATAGGCATTGAAACACAAGGAAAGGCATTATTTATTGCATATTTGTCCACCGGATTGCAAAGGTTCTAGGTGGGTTGCATGATATCGCATCACAGCAATGATGAACCGTGGTCAGAAAGAAAGGAAAGTGAAGAAAGAGAAAATATGTGGAGGATATGTGTGGACTGTACAGTGGGGATATAATCGGATAGGAAAGCTTATGAAGGTTGAGTGAGTGGTTCTGGAATGTGATAAGCTAGCCTGAAGAGGGGAGTTTTCAGGGAAGGTTTGAAGGTTTGGAGACTAGGAGAGAGTCTTATTATGCGTGGTAGGGCATTCCACAGAGTGGGTGCAGCCCGAAGGAAGTCCTGCAATCGTGCATGGGAGCAAGTAATGAGTGTGGATGAGAGACGTAGATCTTGTGAAGATCGGAGAGGTCGGGTTGGGAGATATTTTGAGATGAGCGAAGAGCTGTACATTGGTGTAGTATGGTTAATGGCCTTATGTGTGAGTAAAAGTATTTTATATTGAATACGGTAGAATACAGGTAACCAATGGAGGGACTGACAGAGTGGATCTGCAGACGATGAACGTCTAGCAAAGAAGATTAGCCTTGCAGCTGCATTCAGAATCGATTGTATTGGTGAGAGTCTCTTTTTGGTAAGACCAGTAAGAAGACTATTGCAATAATTAATGCAGGAGATAATAAGAGCATGGATTAGAGTTTTTGCAGTGTCTTGTGTTACAGTAGGTATGGTCATATTTTGGATATGTTTTTTAGATGCATGTAACATGTACTTGAAACAGATTGAATGTGGGGAGCAAAGGACAGTTCTGAGTCAAGGATGACTCCTAGGCAGCGAGCTTGTGGGGTAGGATTGATTGTCGAGTTCTCAACAGTGATAGAGATATCAAGTTTTGGAAATATTAAGTTTGAGGAAGCAAGATGACATCCAAGATGAAACAGCAGAAAGGCATTCAGTGACCCTGACCAATACAGATGGTGACAAATCTGGGGAGGATAGGTAGATTTGAGTATCATCTGCGTACAGATGATACTGAAATCCAAAAGAGCTGATTAGTTAACCAAGAGATGAGGTATATATTGAGAAAAGCAGAGGACCTAAGACCGAGCCTTGTGTTACTCCAACTGAAAGAGGTAACGAAGAGGAGGTGGATTCAGAGAAGCAAACACCGAAGGAGCAATTAGATAGGTAGGATAGGAACCAAGAGAGGACTGTGTCTTTAGGACCTAGGGATTGTAGTGTTTGTATTATGCATTATGCTTTTTGTGTGCTTAAGGTTTTCTTTTATGTCTGCGTGGCTTATCTACTGCTGTATTACTTAGATCCTCTGTATTATGTGCATTGTTTTTGATGTCTGTAAAGCGCCTTGAGTCCTGTTTGAGAGAGAGCGCTATATAAATAAAATTATTATTATTATTATTATTAATCAAAGAGTTAGCCACTTAGGAGATTGTGTGTAGGCAGGTTATTTGGGGGTTATATTAGGCTGTCAGAGGATTTCATCTTCCTCTTGCCATTTTGGGATCCCTGCCACCCATCTGACATTAAGGTTACAATTTCTCAAGAGTTTTTCATGTTGGAATAAGATATTTCAATTTATTCCAGCAATGCGAGGCTCAGCTGGTGGAAAGCAGTGCTACTCAGTGGCTCAATTTAGCACAGCAGAGCTTGGCTAGCATTCCACCTTTGAGAAAGGCAAGTCAGTCACTACCTTAGGGGAGGACCAGGTCACCATCTTAAGGAGGGACCAGCACTGTGCTAGTTAAGGGGAGATGGTTCTACCTAAGATGGATTGCTCAAGAAGTAATTCAAACTTTATATAAGGGCTGTGGCAGAGGTTGCACTGCTTCTTTTGCCACCATGATTAATATTTAAAATTCTAATTTGATTTAATAAAATTGTCTGTGACCTCAATTTTTTCCAATCTATACAGTGGTCCATGTCTTTATTTATTATTAAGGTTTGAGTGGTGTTGAAAATAATAAAGCATATGGGTGACTTAATGCCTTTAGATGTGATGTAAGGACAAAACACATGACATGGACAATATATTCTATAATCTCAGCCTTTTGTTGCTTTGGAACTGCCTTGATGACTGCTGCCTTTATACTTATATAACAGTGTGATTACCCTGAACAGATATGTTTAAATGGTAAGTCCAATAGATTCCGAAAACTTGGGTCTAGTATGTTATGCCGGCGCTTGGTATCCTGGCGCCCAGCATACCAATGCCGGGATCCGATCGCCGGCATGCAGGCTGTGAAGTGAGCGCAAAAGAGCCCCTTGCGGGCTCGCTGCACTCGCCACGCTGCGGGCATGGTGGCATACTATGTGTGCGCCACACTATTTATTCTCCCTCCAGGGGTGTTGTGAACACCCCAAGAGGGAGAATAGTTGTCGGTATGCCGGCTGTTGGGATTCCGGCATCAGTATGGTGAACGCCGGGATCCCGACAGCCGGCATATCAAATGCCTCCCTGAAAACTTATGTGAGTTGCACAGTTTGATTCCAACCAAATCATATCTTCGTGGAGTTTATTCTGTTTATTACTGTGACTATACAGTAGGTACTATACACAATCCAAATATGCAGATGCTGGTACAGAACATATTTAAACTTCTGCTTAACTCTGCAAATATTTAGATTTTATAAACTCACCTCTAGAATAAACAAGAGATTCTTAGTGCATTCTGACCAATCTATGGATTCCCATCTATCACAACAATGAGAGATCATGCAGATAAGAGTCTACAGGAACAATTTAAAATTTTAATGGGAAACTAACCATACATTCTGCCTTTAAATACATGTTTCATTGTTAGGAACTATACTACTCTGAAGGCTGTGACAGCCTTCTCTATGGCCCAGCACCCCACTCATCTATCCATAGGTGTTTTAGTAGTGAAATACTGGCGCGATGGATATAGTGATGTATGTGTAAATCACCACAGGACTCTGGAGACCTGAAGAAGGGTGTCTTAACCTTATTTGCATACTTTTATATTATCCTATCTGGGAGAAGTCCAGAGAGGACAAGCATGTGGGCTGTGATGGGGGCAGGGCTGGAACAATTGCATACTTAGGCCCCACCCACTTGTGGTAAAGTGCAATGAATCAATAGAATAGGGGGCAGGACCTAAATTATATGATTAACATAGAATAGCGTCACTAGGTCCCATCCCCTCTGCATGGATCGCAGATTCCTCTTATTGTTCTCCCTATTCTGCCTACTTCCTAGTGAAGTTGCACGATGCAGGAAGGATGCGAGTGTTCCCCACAGGATCCGGGAAAGTAGGCATGTGTGGTCTTATCTCAATCTTAACTCAATGCAATAGTGCAATAATACAACTTCCTTCATCTACATACAGCATACATCTACAAGATTAGATGTACAGTAGTGGACTAAACTGATCATGTGCACAGGCAAAGGGCAAGGGATTTGTCCACTTATCCACTCCTAAGTTAGAACACTAGGATGTCTATTAATGAAGCAGTGAAAAGAGTGGAGAAGTGAACCAGTGGAGATGTTGCCCATGGCAACCAATCAGTGTTGAGGTAATATTTATTAAGTGCATTTTCTAAAATTATACGTAGCAGCAGATTGGTTACCGTGGGCAACTTCTCCACTGGCTCACTTCTCCATACTTTTCACTGCTTCATGACTAGGCCCCTTGATATATTATCCCCATAATCCTGTAGGAAAGTCTACTGATAACTGAGGGCTGAAAATAGAAAGCACTATTATGTTGCCATGTTACATCAAAGCTCTACAACTGTGCAAAAGAACCTAACTGCAAGTGCACAGCTTGAAATTCCATGTCACATAGTGTTTTTATATCACACATGCCACATACATAACAGCTATTCCTTTGCACTTTACCAGCTTCAGTAAGCCATCACACTGTGTTCCATTGCCTCAAGCAGGACTCAGGCCAGTCTCTTCAAAGTTGTAGATTGATTGAAGCTAGAGTGCATTACTGCACATTTTCCATGCTGACTCCTTCAGGGAAGCTTCAATCCTTACCCAAGATGGCCACCGTCTATTTCTTCTGTGCATGTGTAGCACCATCTTAATATCGTGTTATGGCACAGAGGCATCACTGATTGCAGCGGCACCTGGTTTGGTAGGACACATTAAGTGCACGGCAAAGGCATGTGCTGGCAAAAAAAGGGTAGGGGGAATGGCCTTGCACCCGGACCCCGGTTTGTCACCCGGGGGGGGGGGAGGGCTGGAGATGCGGGCTGCTCCCGGGCACCAGTACAAGTGCAGCACCCTGCTCCTGTCACTGAGTAGGAGTCAACACTTTAATGTCACCCCTGAGCTGGTGACACCCGGGTACGGGCCACACCTCCGTTGTGATGCCTTTGCTATTGCACCACTCTAACACATGCACGTGTTTAACTGGGTACTTAGCTCCAAAGAAACCCTGTGAGTACTGATAATACATCCTGCTAGATCCACTGATACATCCTGCACCGCTACCCACATTGAGTCACTGGCTGTATGCTCCTCTCAAGCTGTGCTCCATGTGGAAAGTCTGTGTATGTATAAATGTGAGTACGGCCGTACAAATAACACTACTGCCAAATAAACTACCCCTCTGATTAAGTGCTGGGCTATTAATTGACTCCAGGCATCTGCTGGTGTGTTAATAAAGGGTTTTCACAGGTGCGCCTGACATGAACTGTGTCTGAAAAGAAAATGTGTAATGGCCTCTTTCCTAATTAATAATAACTTCGGTAAGTTAAATGTTGTTGACCAATGGAAGCTATGGTATTGATAATGAAAAATATGCAATAAACAATAATATTGAAGTAAAAACTTGTATTTTTATTCTTGTAAATATATTGCAATCTCTATTGCTGTAAAGCGAAAGGGGAAGGGGGGGGGGAGGGGTGGTGGGCTGTGGAGAGAATCCTCTGCTACCAATATAGCAGTGATGAAGTTCCTAGATGTATACAGATAGGAATAGGAGTAATGCTGTTTCACTTCAGAAAGGTGGCGTCCCACCTCTGAGTGGAGTCTGAATTAGGTGCAGAAATGTCCAGAGCTTATGGTAAAGTTATAATGTCTTTTGGTGCCGGTGGGATTCAAAAAAGGAAAAGAAAGTATGGGGTACCCCTGAATTGCCGCTGGCGATATGGGGTCAGGATAGGGCTGGTGCTGAGGTAGTGAGGACTCCGGACAGACTGTACCCCTCTACGCCCTGGGTCACCCCGATGTCGCTCTACTGAGCGCAGCGTGGTGTCCCGGGCAGAAGGGGAACAGTCGTGAGTCTTGGAGAGAGAGGTAGGGGCTGCTTCTAGCCCACACTCTGCCATACCACCAGCAGTTGTACATACAAATTCCAACAGGATCAATTTCAGTAATCTGTACTCCTTACACAGACAGTTATACATTAAAGGTGCATACACACGGTGCAATGTCACTTTACAATTTATAGTCAAAGTCACAAGGAAAGTTATTGGAAATTGCACTGTGTGTGCACAGCTTGCGATGCCGATGTTCGGTCCCGCTGGGTTGGTATCGCAAGTAAAAATAGACTGTGCAGGCAAGTAAATTTTTACCATCTAGTACAAAGTATAGTCAAAATCGTCCATAGCCAAAATCGCAAGCACATATAGACAATATTGCATAGTCATATGCACCTTTAGTCATCTGCTCAATAGACAGAGACAAGAAGAAGCTTCACATACTGATTCATTCTTCCTATTTATTTTTAATTTATGAGATGCATTTCTCTTGTATTTACATTTGTGCAGTCGGTCCCTCACAATACATCTTATAGAAAATCAATAGGGTAAGAACAAAATATGACTATGTTACTTACTTATATGTATTACAGGGCGGAGATAAACATAGTAACATAGTAACATAGTATTTGAGGTTGAATAGAGGCAAATTGCCCATCGTGTTCAACCTGTTTTAAGTTGTGATGATTCTACATACTTGCTAAATAATGTTTTATGACTAGTTAGCTACTATAACTCATGTTACCCCCTGATTAACCACGTTGATATTTTAAGTATTATAACCTTGGATAGCTTTTTCATTCAGAAATTTATCCAATCCTTTTTTAAATCCGATTACAGAGTCCGCCATTACCACCTTCCCTGGCAGGGAATTCCACATCCTGATTGCCCTAACAGTGAAGAACCCTTTCCTCCGTTGAGTTCGGAACTTTCTCTCCTCCAGTCGCAGCGAGTGCCCACGTGTCCTAAACTGTGTTCTTTTAATAAATAATTCCTCTGATAACTCTTTGTGATGTCCCTTTACATATTTGAAGATATTAATAATATCTCCTCTTAGGCGCCTCTTTTCTAGTGTATACATATTATGCCTAGTAAGTCTTTCCTTATAGTCCAGTCCTTCTAGGCCTTTAATCAATTTAGTAGCTCGCCTTTGAACACTTTCGAGTTCACTGATGTCTTTTTTATACAATGGTGCCCAAAACTGAACACAATATTCCAGGTGCGGACGTACCAATGCCTTATACAGCGGCATGATTACATCCAAGTCCCTTGTCTCAATTCCCCTTTTTATGCACGCTAGCACCTTACTTGCCTTCTTTACTGCATTTTGATATTGTGTACGGTTATTAAGCCTATTATCAATGAATACCCCCAAATCTTTTTCCAACTCTGTTTCCCCTAAACGTTCCCCATTTAATATGTAGGATGCAAGTTTGTTTTTAGTCCCAAAATGCATAACCTTGCATTTGTCTGTATTGAACCTCATTTTCCATTTAGACGTCCAGAGTTCAAGTTAGATAGATCATTCTGCAAGGACTCCACATCCAATTCTGAATTAATTACCTTACACAGTTTAGTATCATCTGCAAAGATTGACACTGTGCTTTCCAGGCATATTTCTAGGTCATTGATAAATATGTTGAACAGTAGTGGTCCGAGTATGGACCCTTGTGGTATTCCTCTGACTACTGGGGACCAGGTTGAGGACTTCCCGTTGACCACTACTCGCTGTACCCTGCTATCCAACCAGCTGCTATCCAACCATGTGCAAATAGTTTTTCCTAGGCCAATCTCCTTTAATTTGATCATCCGTCTCCTGTGAGGAACTGTATCGAAGGCTTTTGCAAAATCTAGGAAGACCACATCCGCTGCTTTTCCTTGATCAAGATTATTGCTCACTTCCTCGTAGAAGCTAATTAAGTTAGTCTGACATGACCTGTCCCTCACAAACCCATGTTGGTTCTTGCTAATAATCCTAGCGGACTTTAGATACTCCTGTATGACGTCCCTTAGAATTCCTTCCAATATTTTCCCCACTATAGATGTTAAACTAACTGGTCTGTAGTTTCCCGGAAGATTTTTGAATCCCTTTTTAAATAATGGCACTACCTCAGCTATACGCCAATCCTTCGGTACCATGCCTGATCTAATTGAACTATTGAAAATCAAGTATAGGGGTCGTGCTAGTTGTGAACGAAGCTCCATAAGAACCCTCCGGTGAAGTCCATCAGAACCAGGTGATTTATTAATCTTAATTTTGCTTAGTCTCTCCCGGACTACTTCTTCGCTTAAACAAGTATCTAACCATGACTCATTACTGTCACAATTGTTATGCTCTACTCCCACCATCAGTTCTTCACTGGTGAATACTGATCAAAAGAATTTGTTCAGTATTTCCGCTTTTATTTCATCATCATTTATCAATTCTCCTAATTCATCTTTTAATTGACCTATATTCTACTTTTTTAACCTTTTACCGTTTATGTATTTAAAAAACTTTTTAGGATTGGTTTTACTCTCTATAGCGATTTCCTTTTCATTTTCCATTTTAGCTGCTCTTATTGCTTTTTTGCTTTTCTTACTACACTCCTTGTAATACTTGAAAGACTCCTCCTTTCCATTAGATTTAAATGCTTTGAAAGCCCGCTTTTTTTTCCATTTCTGCCTTAACCTTCTTGTTAAGCCACATCGGTTTGAGTTTATTACTCCTGCGTTTACTGCCCATGGGAATAAATTTATGAATATTGCTATCCAACAACCCTTTTAAAACATCCCACATTTCCGAAGTGTTCTTGTTATTAAACAGAACCCCCCACTCTATGTCATTAAGTGCACATCTAAGCAAACTGAAATTAGCCTTCCTAAAGTTAAAAGTTTTGGTGAACCCCTGTAGCTATGGCCCTCATTCCGAGTTGATCGGTCGCAAGGCGATTTTAGCAGAGTTACACACGCTAAGCCGCCGCCTACTGGGAGTGAATCTTAGCTTCTTAAAATTGCGAACGATGTATTCGCAATATTGCGATTACTAACTACTTAGCAGTTTCAGAGTAGCTCCAGACTTACTCTGCCTGTGCGATCATTTCAGTGCTTGTCGTTCCTGGTTGACGTCACAAACACACCCAGCGTTCGCCCAGGCACTCCCACCGTTTCCCCGGCCACTCCTGCGTTTTTTCCGGAAACGGTAGCGTTTTCAGCCACACGCCCCTGAAACGCCGTGTTTCCGCCCAGTAACACCCATTTCCTGTCAATCACATTACGATCGCCGGAGCGAAGAAAAAGCCGTGAGTAAAAATACTTTCATCATAGTAAAGTTACTTGGCGCAGTCGCAGTGCGAACATTGCGCATGCGTACTAAGCGGAATTTCACTGCGATGCGATGAAAAATACCGAGCGAACAACTCGGAATGAGGGCCTATGTTTCCTGAAACTGATGTCGAATGTGATCATATAGTGATCACTGTTACCCAAAGTCTCCCCAACTTTAGTGTTTGATATAATGTCCACATTATTAGTAATTACTAGACCCAGGGTAGTTTTACCCCTAGTTGGATCCTCGACTAATTGAGACAAGTAGTGATCCCTAAACATATTTAAAAACCTGCTGCCCCTCGCTTTAGCACATGAATCGTTACTCCAGTTTATATCCGGGTAATTAAAATCCCCAATGACAAGGATGTCCCCCAGTCCCGCAGCCATTTTGATTTGCTGCAATAGTTGTTCTTCCTCATGTATGCTAATATCCGGCTGTTTGTAGCACGTGCCTATGACTAGTTTTTTTGCATTATGTGACTTTTGTAATGCTTTTTATTTTAACGATTGGTGCTCTTCAATGTCAGATGGCCATTATGAAGTACTGGGGTGGCTTGTACTATAATGCTTCTTGTGTACTTTACTTGTTTAATACATTTCCATTTAGAAGTTTGTCAGTTTATAAAACTGATGTATAATGTGTTGGTATTATGACTAGAGATGAGCGGGTTCGGTTTCTTTGAATCCGAACCCGCACGAACTTCACTTTTTTTTTCACGGGTCCGAGCGACTCGGATCTTCCCGCCTTGCTCGGTTAACCCGAGCGCGCCCGAACGTCATCATGACGCTGTCGGATTCTCGCGAGACTCGGATTCTATATAAGGAGCCGCGCGTCGCCGCCATTTTCACACGTGCATTGAGATTGATAGGGAGAGGACGTGGCTGGCGTCCTCTCCATTAGAATAGATTAGAAGAGAGAGAGAGAGAGAGAGATTGTGCAGACAGAGTTTACCACAGTGACCAGTGCAGTTGTTGTTAAGTTAACTTTTATTTAATATATCCGTTCTCTGCTATATCCGTTCTCTGCCTGAAAAAAACGATACACAGCAGTCACACAGTGTGACTCAGTCTGTGTGCACTCAGCTCAGCCCAGTGTGCTGCACATCAATGTATAAAAGCTTATAATAATTGTGGGGGAGACTGGGGAGCACTGCAGGTTGTTATAGCAGGAGCCAGGAGTACATAATATTATATTAATTTAAAATTAAACAGTGCACACTTTTGCTGCAGGAGTGCCACTGCCAGTGTGACTAGTGGTGACCAGTGCCTGACCACCAGTATAGTAGTATATTGTTGTATACTATCTCTTTATCAACCAGTCTATATTAGCAGCAGACACAGTACAGTGCGGTAGTTCACGGCTGTGGCTACCTCTGTGTCGGCAGTCGGCACTCGGCAGGCAGTCCGTCCATCCATAATTGTATAATTATATACCACCTAACCGTGGTATTTTTTTTTCTTTCTTTATACCGTCGTCATAGTCATACTAGTTGTTACGAGTATACTACTATCTCTTTATCAACCAGTGTACAGTGCGGTAGTTCACGGCTGTGGCTACCTCTGTGTCGGCAGTCGGCAGGCAGTCCGTCCATCCATAATTGTATTATTATAATATATACCACCTAACCGTGGTTTTTTTTTCATTCTTTATACCGTCATAGTGTCATACTAGTTGTTACGAGTATACTACTATCTCTTTATCAACCAGTGTACAGTGCGGTAGTTCACGGCTGTGGCTACCTCTGTGTCGGCAGTCGGCAGGCAGTCCGTCCATCCATAATTGTATTATAATATATACCACCTAACCGTGGTTTTTTTTTCATTCTTTATACCGTCATAGTGTCATACTAGTTGTTACGAGTATACTACTATCTCTTTATCAACCGGTGTACAGTGCGGTAGTTCACGGCTGTGGCTACCTCTGTGTCGGCAGTCGGCAGGCAGTCCGTCCATCCATAATTGTATTATAATATATACCACCTAACCGTGGTTTTTTTTTCATTCTTTATACCGTCATAGTCAGTCATACTAGTTGTTACGAGTATACTACTATCTCTTTATCAACCAGTGTACAGTGCGGTAGTTCACGGCTGTGGCTACCTCTGTGTCGGAACTCGGCAGGCAGTCCGTCCATCCATAATTGTATTACAATATATACCACCTAACCGTGGTTTTTTTTTCATTCTTTATACCGTCATAGTCAGTCATACTAGTTGTTACGAGTATACTACTATCTCTTTATCAACCAGTGTACAGTGCGGTAGTTCACGGCTGTGGCTACCTCTGTGTCGGAACTCGGCAGGCAGTCCGTCCATCCATAATTGTATTACAATATATACCACCTAACCGTGGTTTTTTTTTCATTCTTTATACCGTCATAGTCAGTCATACTAGTTGTTACGAGTATACTACTATCTCTTTATCAACCAGTGTACAGTGCGGTAGTTCACGGCTGTGGCTACCTCTGTGTCGGAACTCGGCAGGCAGTCCGTCCATCCATAATTGTATTACAATATATACCACCTAACCGTGTTTTTTTTTTCATTCTTTATACCGTCATAGTCAGTCATACTAGTTGTTACGAGTATACTACTATCTCTTTATCAACCAGTGTACAGTGCGGTAGTTCACGGCTGTGGCTACCTCTGTGTCGGCACTCGGCAGGCAGTCCGTCCATCCATAATTGTATTACAATATTTACCACCTAACCGTGGTTTTTTTATACCACCTAACCGTGGCAGTCCGTCCATAATTGTATACTAGTATCCAATCCATCCATCTCCATTGTTTACCTGAGGTGCCTTTTAGTTCTGCCTATAAAATATGGAGAACAAAAAAGTTGAGGTTCCAAAATTAGGGAAAGATCAAGATCCACTTCCACCTCGTGCTGAAGCTGCTGCCACTAGTCATGGCCGAGACGATGAAATGCCAGCAACGTCGTCTGCCAAGGCCGATGCCCAATGTCATAGTACAGAGCATGTCAAATCCAAAACACCAAATATCAGAAAAAAAAGGACTCCAAAACCTAAAATAAAATTGTCGGAGGAGAAGCGTAAACTTGCCAATATGCCATTTACCACACGGAGTGGCAAGGAACGGCTGAGGCCCTGGCCTATGTTCATGGCTAGTGGTTCAGCTTCACATGAGGATGGAAGCACTCAGCCTCTCGCTAGAAAACTGAAAAGACTCAAGCTGGCAAAAGCACCGCAAAGAACTGTGCGTTCTTTGAAATCCCAAATCCACAAGGAGAGTCCAATTGTGTCGGTTGCGATGCCTGACCTTCCCAACACTGGACGTGAAGAGCATGCGCCTTCCACTATTTGCATGCCCCCTGCAAGTGCTGGAAGGAGCACCCGCAGTCCAGTTCCTGATAGTCAGATTGAAGATGTCAGTGTTGAAGTACACCAGGATGAGGAGGATATGGGTGTTGCTGGCGCTGGGGAGGAAATTGACCAGAAGGATTCTGATGGTGAGGTGGTTTGTTTAAGTCAGGCACCCGGGGAGACACCTGTTGTCCGTGGGAGGAATATGGCCGTTGACATGCCAGGTGAAAATACCAAAAAAATCAGCTCTTCGGTGTGGAGGTATTTCACCAGAAATGCGGACAACAGGTGTCAAGCCGTGTGTTCCCTTTGTCAAGCTGTAATAAGTAGGGGTAAGGACGTTAACCACCTCGGAACATCCTCCCTTATACGTCACCTGCAGCGCATTCATAATAAGTCAGTGACAAGTTCAAAAACTTTGGGTGACAGCGGAAGCAGTCCACTGACCAGTAAATCCCTTCCTCTTGTAACCAAGCTCACGCAAACCACCCCATCAACTCCCTCAGTGTCAATTTCCTCCTTCCCCAGGAATGCCAATAGTCCTGCAGGCCATGTCACTGGCAAGTCTGACGAGTCCTCTCCTGCCTGGGATTCCTCCGATGCATCCTTGCGTGTAACGCCTACTGCTGCTGGCGCTGCTGTTGTTGCCGCTGGGAGTCGATGGTCATCCCAGAGGGGAAGTCGTAAGCCCACTTGTACTACTTCCAGTAAGCAATTGACTGTTCAACAGTCCTTTGCGAGGAAGATGAAATATCACAGCAGTCATCCTACTGCAAAGCGGATAACTGAGTCCTTGACAACTATGTTGGTGTTAGACGTGCGTCCGGTATCCGCCGTTAGTTCACAGGGAACTAGACAATTTATTGAGGCAGTGTGCCCCCGTTACCAAATACCATCTAGGTTCCACTTCTCTAGGCAGGCGATACCGAGAATGTACACGGACGTCAGAAAAAGACTCACCAGTGTCCTAAAAAATGCAGTTGTACCCAATGTCCACTTAACCACGGACATGTGGACAAGTGGAGCAGGGCAGGGTCAGGACTATATGACTGTGACAGCCCACTGGGTAGATGTATGGACTCCCGCCGCAAGAACAGCAGCGGCGGCACCAGTAGCAGCATCTCGCAAACGCCAACTCTTTCCTAGGCAGGCTACGCTTTGTATCACCGCTTTCCAGAATACGCACACAGCTGAAAACCTCTTACGGCAACTGAGGAAGATCATCGCGGAATGGCTTACCCCAATTGGACTCTCCTGTGGATTTGTGGCATCGGACAACGCCAGCAATATTGTGTGTGCATTAAATATGGGCAAATTCCAGCACGTCCCATGTTTTGCACATACCTTGAATTTGGTGGTGCAGAATTTTTTAAAAAACGACAGGGGCGTGCAAGAGATGCTGTCGGTGGCCAGAAAAATTGCGGGACACTTTCGGCGTACAGGCACCACGTACAGAAGACTGGAGCACCACCAAAAACTACTGAACCTGCCCTGCCATCATCTGAAGCAAGAAGTGGTAACGAGGTGGAATTCAACCCTCTATATGCTTCAGAGGTTGGAGGAGCAGCAAAAGGCCATTCAAGCCTATACAATTGAGCACGATATAGGAGATGGAATGCACCTGTCTCAAGTGCAGTGGAGAATGATTTCAACGTTGTGCAAGGTTCTGATGCCCTTTGAACTTGCCACACGTGAAGTCAGTTCAGACACTGCCAGCCTGAGTCAGGTCATTCCCCTCATCAGGCTTTTGCAGAAGAAGCTGGAGGCATTGAAGAAGGAGCTAACACGGAGCGATTCCGCTAGGCATGTGGGACTTGTGGATGCAGCCCTTAATTCGCTTAACAAGGATTCACGGGTGGTCAATCTGTTGAAATCAGAGCACTACATTTTGGCCACCGTGCTCGATCCTAGATTTAAAGCCTACCTTGGATCTCTCTTTCCGGCAGACACAGGTCTGCTGGGGTTGAAAGACCTGCTGGTGACAAAATTGTCAAGTCAAGCGGAACGCGACCTGTCAACATCTCCTCCTTCACATTCTCCCGCAACTGGGGGTGCGAGGAAAAGGCTCAGAATTCCGAGCCCACCCGCTGGCGGTGATGCAGGGCAGTCTGGAGCGACTGCTGATGCTGACATCTGGTCCGGACTGAAGGACCTGACAACGATTACGGACATGTCGTCTACTGTCACTGCATATGATTCTCTCAACATTGATAGAATGGTGGAGGATTATATGAGTGACCGCATCCAAGTAGGCACGTCACACAGTCCGTACTTATACTGGCAGGAAAAAGAGGCAATTTGGAGGCCCTTGCACAAACTGGCTTTATTCTACCTAAGTTGCCCTCCCACAAGTGTGTACTCCGAAAGAGTGTTTAGTGCCGCCGCTCACCTTGTCAGCAATCGGCGTACGAGGTTACATCCAGAAAATGTGGAGAAGATGATGTTCATTAAAATGAATTATAATCAATTCCTCCGCGGAGACATTGACCAGCAGCAATTGCCTCCACAAAGTACACAGGGAGCTGAGATGGTGGATTCCAGTGGGGACGAATTGATAATCTGTGAGGAGGGGGATGTACACGGTGATATATCGGAGGGTGAAGATGAGGTGGACATCTTGCCTCTGTAGAGCCAGTTTGTGCAAGGAGAGATTAATTGCTTCTTTTTTGGGGGGGGTCCAAACCAACCCGTCATATCAGTCACAGTCGTGTGGCAGACCCTGTCACTGAAATGATGGGTTGGTTAAAGTGTGCATGTCCTGTTTTGTTTATACAACATAAGGGTGGGTGGGAGGGCCCAAGGATAATTCCATCTTGCACCTCTTTTTTCTTTTCTTTTTCTTTGCATCATGTGCTGATTGGGGAGGGTTTTTTGGAAGGGACATCCTGCGTGACACTGCAGTGCCACTCCTAGATGGGCCCGGTGTTTGTGTCGGCCACTAGGGTCGCTAATCTTACTCACACAGCTACCTCATTGCGCCTCTTTTTTTCTTTGCGTCATGTGCTGTTTGGGGAGGGTTTTTTGGAAGGGACATCCTGCGTGACACTGCAGTGCCACTCCTAGATGGGCCCGGTGTTTGTGTCGGCCACTAGGGTCGCTAATCTTACTCACACAGTCAGCTACCTCATTGCGCCTCTTTTTTTCTTTGCGTCATGTGCTGTTTGGGGAGGGTTTTTTGGAAGGGCCATCCTGCGTGACACTGCAGTGCCACTCCTAGATGGGCCCGGTGTTTGTGTCGGCCACTAGGGTCGCTAATCTTACTCACACAGCTACCTCATTGCGCCTCTTTTTTTCTTTGCGTCATGTGCTGTTTGGGGAGGGTTTTTTGGAAGGGCCATCCTGCGTGACACTGCAGTGCCACTCCTAGATGGGCCCGGTGTTTGTGTCGGCCACTAGGGTCGCTAATCTTACTCACACAGCTACCTCATTGCGCCTCTTTTTTTCTTTGCGTCATGTGCTGTTTGGGGAGGGTTTTTTGGAAGGGACATCCTGCGTGACACTGCAGTGCCACTCCTAGATGGGCCCGGTGTTTGTGTCGGCCACTAGGGTCGCTTATCTTACTCACACAGCGACCTCGGTGCAAATTTTAGGACTAAAAATAATATTGTGAGGTGTGAGGTATTCAGAATAGACTGAAAATGAGTGTAAATTATGGTTTTTGAGGTTAATAATACTTTGGGATCAAAATGACCCCCAAATTCTATGATTTAAGCTGTTTTTTAGTGTTTTTGGAAAAAAACACCCGAATCCAAAACACACCCGAATCCGACAAAAATAATTCGGTGAGGTTTTGCCAAAACGCGTTCGAACCCAAAACACGGCCGCGGAACCGAACCCAAAACCAAAACACAAAACCCGAAAAATTTCAGGCGCTCATCTCTAATTATGACAGCCTTATGTATTACCTAAGAGGTAAGAGAGTCTTGATTTAAGCAATGTCTGCAATAGGAACCCATTTACACTAAGCTACATGTAACCACATGCTACTTAATTCTCCATTACTTTAAGGGATTCCTGGAAACTCATATTTTGTGGAATTACATGTCTATGCATCCTGATTCCAATTTCCTTTCTAAACTCCCTGGGTAGTTTCCTTAACACCCGGGATTTCCTTTTCTGCTGCTTAAACATAGTGCACATTGGGGGTCATTCCGAGTTGATCGCTCACTAGTAACTTTTTGCATCGCTGCGATCAGGTTAAATCTCGGCAAAACTGCACATGCGTATGCACCGCAATGTGCAGGCGCGTCATACAGGTACAAAGACGATTGGTGCTGGGTGATGAATTTAATGAAGAATCCATTCGCACAGCCGATCACAAGGTGATTGACAGAAAGAGAGCGTTTGTGGGTGTCAACTGCCCGTTTTCTGGGAGTGTTTGGAAAAATGCAGGCGTGTCCAAGCGTTTGCAGGGCTGGTGTCTGACGTCAATTCTAAGACCAAAAAGACTGAAGTGATCGCAGCGGCTGAGTAAGTCCAGAGCTACTCAGAAACTACAAAAAACTTTTTTGTGCCGTCGGCTGCAAAAGCGTTCGCACACTTGCAAATCGAAAATACACTACCCCAGGCGGCGACTATCTGATCGCAGCGCTGCAAAAAGTTGCTAGCAAATGATCAACTCGGAATGACCCCCATTGTAATTAATACAGATTTATACTGATTGATCTAAAGCAGAGGTTCTCAAACTCGGTCCTCGGGGGCACACACAGTGCATGTTTTGCAGGTAACCCAGCAGGTGCACAGGTGTATTAATTACTCACTGACACATTTTAAAAGGTCCACAGGTGGAGCTAATTATTTCACTTGCGATTCTGTGAGGAGACCTGCAAAATATGCACTGTGTGTGCCCCCGAGGACCGAGTTTGAGAACCTCTGATCTAAAGTATAATGTACCTAAAAAACCCAACTCAATGGTGGTTACCATAAGTATAACATTAGTTAATTGCTTTTTGTATTTTTTCTGCAAAC
This sequence comes from Pseudophryne corroboree, assembly GCF_028390025.1. Classification (NCBI taxonomy): domain Eukaryota; kingdom Metazoa; phylum Chordata; class Amphibia; order Anura; family Myobatrachidae; genus Pseudophryne; species Pseudophryne corroboree. Next base: position 242,344,006 of record NC_086453.1, on the reverse strand, counting down.
CAAGGTTGTGGTGCACAGCAAATTTCTTTAAATATTTTAATTGAAACATACACTGATTTGGCGGGCTTTGTTATATTAATAAATTTATACCTCACTTGGCACATTGAAAAAAAATATCAGTCTCGATTAATTGTGTCTAGCATCCTGACTGACAAATCATGTCATGATCCTACTTCAAAAACAATGGAGTTTCCACCACGGTAAGTAGTATTAAGTATCAGACCTTGTTAGAGAACTCCAGCAGACTAGACACTGTAGTTAGGGCCCAATTCAATGTTGATTGCAAAAGCAAAATCTTCCTATAATGTGCAAAACCATGTGCACTGCAGGGGGGGGGGCAGATATAACATGTGCAGAGAGAGTTAATCCATAATGAAGGTTGCTCGCAGGCAGGGGCGTAGCCAGAGCCGGATTAAGGGGGGGGTCTCTGGGGGTAAGTAACCCCAGGCCCCCCTGCTTGCAAGGGCCCCCCACGCCACGAGCCGCCACAGATCGGATCTCTATTAAGGATCCGATCCACAGGGCTGCGCTCACCAGTGACTGCAGCCTGCTGTCAGCGGCGAGCGCAGCCCTGTGGATCGAATGCTGTCAGCGGCGAGCACAGACCTGTGGATCGGATGTTGTCAGCGGCGAGCGCAGACCTGTGGATCGGATCCTTAATAGAGATCCGATCTGTGGTGCGGTGCTCACAGACGCCGGCGCTGCAGGGCTTTGCTGGGCTGCTTGTGAAGCAGCGGCTCAGCAGCAGCTCAGTGCCGGCTGCTTAGGGATAATGACGGCGTCTCACGCCCTGCAGTGCTACCAGCGAGTGGTGGGCTGGGTGCCGGTACTCACCCTGGTAGTGTGCTGGTCCTACTACATCTGTGTTTTTCTAGAGAGAGGACACAAGGTCCAAAAGACACTGCACAGGTGAGCGAAAATTTTTAAAGGATGTCAATAAATAAACCAACCATTTAAAGAAAGATTTACAATTAGGGCCAATGAGAGGTCCCTGTTAGAATCAATGGGGGTTGGAGGTGCGCCACTAAGCTGAGTTATAGTATTTTTCAAGGGGAGATTATTAGTGTGAGCCACTAGTGGGCCTAACACTAAAAAGAGGCTTAGTGTGTGGCGCACTCTTTTGAAATGATTATTCAATATTAAAATATTTTACATTTTTATTTCCATATTTAAAAAATAAGCACCGTAAACAGGCATAATATTTAGTCTGATAACCTGAAAGTGCAGAAGAAAAATCCTATATAAGATATAAATATAGGTTAACTACCATATGTATTTTGCCAATGAAGTTAGGTCACCAAAATGATGCCATGACACACATATTCCCCTCATCCTGTTCCACTTCAACACAAGCATCCTCAATTTCTTTTATGTCCTCATTACCATATTTATTTGTATGCTCCCCATATGTGAAGATGGTGCAGAAATAGTGAAATAAGGTAACAGATGCTTGTCTACGAGTTCAGTTTCAGTAATGTCAGACTCACACATAGCTAACATGGACACCCCTAGAGTATCCTCTAGGATGTGTGATGGTTCTGAATGCACAGTTTGTTCTACTGCCGTAGTGTTTTTTATTTTTTTGACACCTCCTCCAGACTCTGAGTGAGAAGGGCTTACATCTTCCTAAGAGACAGAAGAAGATACCTCACTGATACTGTAGTTGATGAACCACCACTCATAAATAAGTCCAAGACCTTAGTCTGTCCTTGCCACTGCATGTGATGTATGGTATGTTGGCAATTTTATGTTTTTCTAAACTAAACATTCACTTTATTAGAGGTGTTTTGTTCTTTACCTCTGTAAAGTATATATATATATATATATAAAACCTGTCACCGGCGGCACTTGGTAAGAAAGAAACACAGAGACAGCCACGTTCTACCAAAGTTTCAATGCAGCAGCATTTTTGTCAGGGCAATAGTACAAAATGAAAAGCTCACCATTTAAATGTGCTCACCCTTCACCGTCAAAGCCGCGCCGCTGGCTCCGCTTCCGGTCCACAGGTGCTTATCGATGATGTCACCAATGTGCACCCATCACCATAGAGACAAGCAGTACATTTAAAAACATCAATCACAGAAATATTACAATGCAAATACAAATGGTAATTAAAATGTTACACCATGCAGACTGAATATATACATAATAGTTATGCAAGCAATCATTATAATCACACTCTAAACACGTATAAGAAGATAGACAATGGAATACACTATATGTATTAAATGAAGCTGTTAAGACCACTGTGCTCATTCAAGCCCCGAGGGCTAAGTTTGTCCAATAAAAAAATCCACCTAGCTTCCCGTTGTAATAACAATTTTTATCTACTTCCACCCCTGACAGGTGGTGATACATGGTCAATGATTTTATGATTCATCGAGGTGGGTGAGTGGCCAGCCTGGGCAAAATGCCTCGCCACTGGCTGGTCACTATTACCGGGTAATACTGCATCCTGTATGGCATATCTATGCTGGCCCATTCTAAACTTGAAAGAACACCCTGTCTTACCTATATAGTATTTGCCACATGGGCATATTAAAGCATAAATGACAAATTTTGATGTACAAGTGAGTCAGTGTTTTATCTTAAAAGATTTACCTGAGTAGGGATGTTTAAATGTGTCACCCGTGAGCATATAGCCACATGTGACACAGCCGGTGCATTTGAAGCATATATTTTTGGGTGCCCCCAAAAATGTAGTTTTAGTTTTTTTACCAAATTAGGTTATATCATTATGCACCACATAATCCTGTATATTCCTTCCTCTGGAATAGCAACACATAATACGTTTCTGTTGTAGAGTAGGTAAATCATTATCAGTAGCTATAATGGGCCAGTTGGATTGTATTGCTTTTCCGACCTTGTTGCTTGCTACATTATAACAACTAGGCCAAATAATTTTATTTGTCACAGATCTAGATTTTTTAGATTTAAATGTCCTCTCCCTAGGCATGGACATAACCTTATGTTTAAGCTCTATCAATGGTTGTGTATCACATCCTCTCGCAATAAATTTCTCTACCATTCTGTCAAGTTGTGTGGGCACATCCTTCTTATCACTGCAGATGCGTCTTACCCACAAAAATTGAGATAACAGCAGTCCTTTTTGTACAGGTTTAGGATGATGACTGGTGGCAATCAACAACATATTACGGTTGGTGGCTTAACATGGGGCCTAATTCAGATCTGATCACAGCAGCAAATTTGTTAGCTACTGGGCAAAACCATGTGCACTGCAGGGGGGTGGCAGATATAACGTGCAGAGAGAGTTAGATTTGGGTGTGGTGTGTTCAAACTGAAATCTAAATTGCAGTGTAAAAATAAAGCAGAAAGTATTTACCCTGCACAGAAACAAAATAACCCAACCAAATCTAACTCTCTCTGCACATGTTATACAGTATCTGCCCCACCTGCAGTGCACATGGTTTGGCCCAACTGCTAAAAAATTTGCTGCTACAATCAGGTCTGGATTACCCCCATAAAGCGAAGTTTTAAGACCAGTCGGTACTTTTAATTCTGACAGCCAAAAAGTCTATACTAGCATTATCCATTTTGCAAGTAAGTTTGACAGGGCTCTCATTAGCATTATGTGTATTAATGACCCGGTTTAGAGTTTCTGCATCACCCATCCACAAAAGTAGCATATCATCTATGAATCTAGAATAATAAACAATATTCTCCGAAATACTAGGCTCAGAGAAAAAAATATCTTTCTCTACCGCTATCATGTAAGCATTTGCATATGACGGTGATACGGAAGCTCCCATAGCGCATCCAGGGACCTGAAGGTAATGTTTACCATTGTAGTAGAAGTAAATTTTATTAAGGATCATTTCCAGGAGGGCACAAAAAAAATCAATATCAGGACCCTTATACCAACTGCTATCTGTAATAAGGCGCTTTGTAGCTGCTATATATAATGAATTTACATCAATACTACATAAAATGCAATCCTGTCGCATATGTTCTACATCCTTCAGCTGTAGCAGTAAGTATGTGGTGTCCTTCAACAAATATTGAGAGTGTTGTACACATGGTTGCAAATAGGTATCTAGGTATTGTTATGAACCACAGGTAGTGGTTCATTCCTATTTTATGTTTATAAGTTGTCTTGCAGGCCAGGATTTACCGTTGCTCTGTTTAAGAATACTTTTGTTTGCTGCCGGTGGTGAGTCTGTGTAATTGCAGCTTGTTCCCATGTGTTCAGCCTCACCTGGCTGCTAATTGCATCTTGTCAGTTTGAAGTCATGCAACAGGGCAGCTGCATGACATAATTAATTAGGCCTCTCTGTTATATGCTGGCTGAGTGCAATTCACAGACGCTGGTGATATTTCTAGGTTTCCAGTCTGCTTGAGTTCTGAGCTTGTTCCTGCCAGTTCCTGAGCTCCTGTCTAGCAGTGTCTGTCGAGCTGCTTCCTGTGTCGATTCCTGTGTCAGTCCCTGTGTCGATTCCTGTGTCTGATCCCGTGTCCTGCCGTGAAGCGTTCCTGTCCCGAAGTCCTGTGGCTTTGCCTATGCCTGGTCGAGTTTCTGGCTTCTTGGTGTCCACCGGTCTGTCCTTTGGGATTCTGCTTGTCCCCCAGTTCTGAGAGTCTGTGTCGGCAGCGTTGGGGGTTCCTGTCCGTTTGCCAGTATTTGTACCGGTTCCGTGAGTAGCGGCTCTGCCGCGTCCGTCGGCCTAGGCCGCTGTATTCCTTGGTTATATCTGACACTGGTGTTTTGCAGAGGGTTCTGCTTATGCTGTCACCGCCGATACACAAAAGTATTGTGTCGGCGTGTGGACAGCATTTCCTTTGTTGTTCTTTTCCTTTGGTGGCAAGCTGCACATACTTTTAGTTTTAGGCTAGTCAGTAGCCCCTGGCTTTGGTTGTTTCAGTTAGAGGGCCCCTTGTTATTACCCTGTCTCAGTTCACTCTTTGTCTCTCCTTAAGACCTGAGGGGGCATCGGAGTTGGGCAGACTTAATCCGCCCTTCAAACGCGGCTGCCATGGGCCCAAGAAACCATAGTCTCGCAAGAGTGAATTGACAGCATGGGTAAAACAACGGAGGTAGGGTGCCAGGGGCTATTCCCATTCCGTTTCCCTTTCCCAGCATTGTGTCCTGGTGCTCTGGACTTTCTTTATAACATCTCCCTTGTTCTGAGCACCAGGAACCTAACATTATCACCAGCCATACCACAAAAAAGAAAAAAAAAAATTTTCTTTTTTGGCCCAGTCCAGTGTCTAGTCTAGAATCCAGTCCTGTCTAGAATTCAGTGTTTAGAATCCAGTCCGGTGTTTAGAATCCAGTCCGGTGTTTAGAATCCAGTCCGGTGTTTAGAATCCAGTCCGGTGTTTAAAAATCCAGTCCGGTATTTTAAAAAAAAAATCCAGTCTTGTTTTGTCTAGTTTAAAAATTCAGTCTTGCCTTGTCTAGTCTTGCCTTGTCTAGTCTTGCCTTGTCTTGTCTTGTCTAGTTTTAAATCCTCCTATGTCTACTATGCAAGCCATGCAAGGAATCTCTCTCAGCCCTGAACTCTGCTTTCAGTGCTTTGAAACCTGAGCGACTAGAAGTTTTGCAGCAATCCTTAAAGCAACTGCAAAACCTTCTGACTAAAATCTTGCTCATCTTGCCAGAAGTCGTTGAGAGTACATCTATCTCTAAAGAGACTCTTGTTCACAGTATGGTGACAAGAGAATCCTCTGGTTTAATTGAAGAGAAAAGGTTTAAAAGTTTTCTGCGGCCCAGGCTCTCAGAAGAGGAGCGTCTGCGTCGCAGAAACTTAAACTTATGCCTATATTGTGGGGGTTTAGGCCACTATCTACAGACCTGTGAGTTGCGCAAGCCAAAGTGTGGTGACAAGTCTTGCCCTCTGGCCAAGTTGAGTCAGGATACAAGACCTACTCCTGTCTCTACTGTGGCAGAGGTACTTGTCACACAACCCACACTAAAAAGCTCTCTGTCCTATAATTGGGGTCCTTGGGCAAGGGAGCCCCATTATAGATTCAGGAGTCAAAAGAGAATGTTTCTCTCCTCTCTTGAGGTTCCTGTTGAAGCAGAGTTGCAAGCCCCTGGAGTGGTGCCCGATGCCCAGGTTCCTGGAGTGGTGCTCGATGCCCAGATTCCTGGAGTGGTGCCCGATGCCCAGGTTCCTGGAGTGGTGCCCGTTGCCCAGGGTCCTTGAGTGGTGCCCATTGCCCAGGGTCCTGGAGTGGTGCCCGTTGCCCAGGGTCCTGGAGTGGTGCCCGTTGCCCAGGGTCCTGGAGTGGTGCCTGATGCTCAGGATCTTGGTGCGGTACCCAATGCCCAGAGTGCTGGAGCGGTGCCCGATGCCCAGAGTGCTGGAGCGGTGCCCGATGCCCAGAGTGCTGGAGCGGTGCCCAATGCCCAGAGTGCTGGAGCGGTACCCGATGCCCAAAGTGCTGGAGCGGTACCCGATGCCCAGAGTGCTGGAACGGTACCCGATGCCCAGAGCGCTGGAGCGGTACCCGATGCTCTAGCTTATAGAGGGACATCAAATATTATAGCTCAGGTTTCCATACCAGAAGGGGTCTCAGAAGCTGTTACCCCAGGTAGGGACTTGAAAAGCGCAACCCCAGAAAGGGTATCTAAAACCATAGTTCTAGAAGGGAACTCGAGAAGCAAAACCCCAGAAGGGATCTTTGAAGTAATATCCCCAAGTGGGGTCTCGAGAGACGCAGCCTCAAAGAAGGGTCTAGAGGTCGCTTCCCCAGGAAAGAACTTAAGAGGCATAGCATTTGTGGAGGTTCTTAGGGTTATAGCTTCAGCGGAAGTCATAGTCCCGGGAGAAGTTTCGATAATTATCGACTCAGAGAGGGAGGCCAATGGCTCGGTCCCAGTGAGGGAAGCCGATGGCTCGGTCCCAGTGAGGGAGGCTGATGGCTCGGTTCCAGTGGGGGAGGCCGACAGCTCGGTCCCAGTAAAAGAATCTGAGGTGCTGACCCCAGCAGGGTTCCCGAAGGCCACTGCCCCAGCGGGGTTCCCGAAGGCCACTGCCCCAGCGGGGTTCCCGAAGGCCACTGCCCCAGCGGGGTTCCCGAAGGCCACTGCCCCGGGTGGGGTTCAGAAAGTCACTGCCCCGGGTGGGGTTCAGAAAGTCACTGCCCCGGGTGGGGTTCAGAAAGTCACTGCCCCAGGTGGGGTTCAGAAAGTCACTGCCCCAGGTGGGGTTCAGAAAGTCACTGCCCCAGGTGGGGTTCAGAAAGTCACTGCCCCGGGTGGGGTTCAGAAAGTCACTGCCCCAGGTGGGGTTCAGAAAGTCTCAGCCTCGAGTAAGGTCAATAGTGACCAGGTCAGAGCTACGCACTCTAGTCAGTCAGATGGGAAGGAAGCAGATCCTGACTCTGTTGATATCTCAACATCTATAATCTTTGATGGGGACTTAGTCCAATTTCTGGCGCTTTACAAACACTATTACACCATTTTGTTGTCTAGACCATTTCTGGGCATCACTTCAGAGAACATTGTGCTCTATCTGATTTATTCCTTTAGAGGAGAGCCTTTTGAGTGGGCAACCAGTCTAATGAAAGCTGAAGATCCCATTCTTCAGGATCCCCCGGCATTCAGTGATGCAGTTATTAAGAGATATGGTTCCAAAGAAATTGGTTCAGGTTCCTCTAGGTCACCCGTCTTATATGCTGAGAGTCCACTGTATACTGTAAACTCGGCACAAAAATCTCAGCCCATTGCTTTGGCTACTGGATGTGCTTTTCTGTCTCCTCCCTACAGGAAATCTTCTAAAGTTTCGGTACCTAGGTGAATGGAACCAATCTATGGTCTGTTTTCAGATTCCGAAACTGATAAGGTTTCTTATATGCCGGGGCACTCTGGTAGGAGACGGAAGAAGCATCTGATTGCTCGACCTTTATGTTTTGAAGAATTTTTTGAGTCAGAGATTTCTTCCTTTCCTGGTGTTGCCAAGCAAGCACAGGGTAAAAAGAAAAAGAAAAATAAATATTGTTGACTCTTTCCTTGTGGTGTATAAAAAAAAAAAAAATTTTTTTTCCTTGTCTTGTGTACAGTGGCCACCGTCAAGGGGAGGGCACTGTTACAAGCTGTTGTTACAGCTTGTTTCTGTTTTCTTGTCTGTTAGACCAGTGTGTCAGTTTTTTTTTTGTATCCCTTGTGTTGGATAGTCTGAATTTTGGGGTCCTTTGACCCCTCCTCAAGGGGGGGGGTAATGTTATGAGCCACGGCTGTGGCTCATTTCCATTTTGCATTTTGGTTATGTATTTTATGTTATACTTCTGTTTATGTTCCCCATGGGTGTCATGGGGTGCTCGGAGCTCTCCCTTAAGGAGAGGATACTGTTATGAACCACAGGTAGTGGTTCATTCCTATTTTATGTTTATAAGTTGTCTTGCAGGCCAGGATTTACCGTTGCTCTGTTTAAGAATACTTTTGTTTGCTGCCGGTGGTGAGTCTGTGTAATTGCAGCTTGTTCCCATGTGTTCAGCCTCACCTGGCTGCTAATTGCATCTTGTCAGTTTGAAGTCATGCAACAGGGCAGCTGCATGACATAATTAATTAGGCCTCTCTGTTATATGCTGGCTGAGTGCAATTCACAGACGCTGGTGATATTTCTAGGTTTCCAGTCTGCTTGAGTTCTGAGCTTGTTACTTCCAGTTCCTGAGCTCCTGTCTAGCAGTGTCTGTCGAGCTGCTTCCTGTGTCGATTCCTGTGTCAGTCCCTGTGTCGATTCCTGTGTCTAATCCCGTGTCCTGCCGTGAAGCGTTCCTGTCCAGAAGTCCTGTGGCTTTGCCTATGATTGGTCGAGTTTCTGGCTTCTTGGTGTCCACCGGTCTGTCCTTTGGGATTCTGCTTGTCCTCCAGTTCTGAGAGTCTGTGTCGGCAGCGTTGGGGGTTCCTGTCCGTTTGCCAGTATTTGTACCGGTTCCGTGAGTAGCGGCTCTGCCGCGTCCGTCGGCCTAGGCCGCTGTATTCCTTGGTTATATCTGTCACTGGTGTTTTGCAGAGGGTTCTGCTTATGCTGTCACCGCCAATACACAAAAGTATTGTGTCGGCGTGTGGACAGCATTTCCTTTGTTGTTCTTTTCCTTTGGCGGCAAGCCGCACATACATTTAGTTTTAGGCTAGTCAGTAGCCCCTGGCTTTGGTTGTTTCAGTTAGAGGGCTCCTTGTTATTACCCTGTCTCAGTTCACTCTTTGTCTCTCCTTAAGACCTGAGGGGGCATCGGAGTTGGGCAGACTTAATCCGCCCTTCAAACGCGGCTGCCATGGGCCCAAGAAACCATAGTCTCGCAAGAGTGAATTGACAGCAAGGGTAAAACAACAGAGGTAGGGTGCCAGGGGCTATTCCCATTCCGTTTCCCTTTCCCAGCATTGCGTCCTGGTGCTCTGGACTCTCTTTATAACATCTCCCTTGTTCTGAGCACCAGGAACCTAACAGGTATACAGAGACCAGCTGGAATATGGACCCCCGGGCTGAGATAATCGGTCTCCCAGGGGGGTGTAAAAGGTTTTTATGCACCTTAGGAAGTGTGTAAAGCAATGGTTTAATTGGGTTATCTGTATTTAATATTTTAGCAATGTCACTAGATATAATCCCTGGTTCACAGCAGGCTGTAGAAATTGTTCAAGGTCCTTTTTGTATACACCGGTCGCTTCCGTTGACAATAACCGGTATATTGACTGGTTGGACAGTTGTCGCTCTATATCAGATTTATAGTCACACAGATCTTGAACGACCATAGATCCGCCCTTATCCGTGTTGCGAATTACAATGTACTCCCTACCAACCAATGATTTGAGTGCTTTCAATTCCGAAGAAGTCAGATTAAATCGTCCTTTATCCAACCTAGTATCAGGTGTATCCACTGTGGTATATAGCATCCTGATGAATGATTTAATCGATGCATTATTAGAGGACGGGTCAAACTGAGATTTAGGTACTAATTTTCTCAATTCGCTGGGTACCTGATTAATATTGGTAGAAGCTGGGTGTGATCCAAAAAATTCTTGAAGCTTGAGCTGTCTATTTCATTTAAAGATTTCTGTCTTCCAATGGAAAGGATCAAAGTTGGTGGTCGGTACGAAATTGAGTCCCTTCTTTAGGACCTTGGTCTCATCCACTGTGAGAGGGACAGAAGACAAGTTAAATATCACTCTTTCTCGGTATTGGAGGCTTTTTGTGAACATCGCTTCAACTGGCCCCATCATCGGGTAAATTTTCATTTGCTCTGCGATGTTTCGCACGTGTCCTCATCCCTAAAGGGACCCCGACGGGGTCCCTGATCACTGTCACTAGCTGACGTAGCTGACTTGGTGATGTCCATTGATTGTGATTACGTCGATAATACCGAGCACCCCTTTGCTGACGCACAGAAGACTGAGAGCCCCAGCCAGCCAGCTGTAGACATTATTGGTATCATAATCAGAATTCACCTTGAATAATTTTTCACATTTGTACTTCAGTAACTCTCGCTTGTAATTATCAATCTGTGTTGTCAGTTTCTCAAACAAATCACACGTCTTATCCTCAATTAGAGTCTTTTTATGCACAGTCTCAAATGCCTCAATTCTAGTATTGGTCACATTAAGTTCCCTCGTAGCTTCCTCGATGACTAACAATATTAGATCTAGGGAACATTTATTTAAGGTGTCAACCCATCTTTTGCAAAATCTTTTGCCGGCCATTCGTTGGTACATTTTTCACTCAAAAACCACATGGCAACTTTTCTTCTTTAAAGTATTCAGACAGGGTAGCACCATGATAATAAAAGTCCACTTCCCGCTTCTTCAATGTATACAAATCTCTGTAAATATCAGCCACTGGTAAATTTTCAGTATTGGAAAATATTCTATATTTGAAGACAATATTCTCAGCATTCGTATCTGAATAAGAAAATAGGTCACCCAATTCCAATGTAATACGAGTGAAACATTCCGGGAAGTGCACAGAGATGCTCCCGTTCACTCTGAATGGGACGCGTGCGCATCTATGATGCATGCGCATCTCGGGGGTCATTCTGAGTTGTTCGCTCGCAAGCTGCTTTTAGCAGCTTTGCACACGCTAAGCCGCCGCCTACTGGGAGTGAATCTTAGCTTATCAAAATTGCGAACGAAAGATTAGCAAAATTGCGAATAGACACTTCTTAGCAGTTTCTGAGTAGCTCCACACTTACTCGGCATCTGCGATCAGTTCAGTGCTTGTCGTTCCTGGTTTGACGTCACAAACACACCCAGCGTTCGCCCAGACACTCCTCCGTTTCTCCAGCCACTCCCGCGTTTTTCCCAGAAACGGTAGCGTTTTTTCACACACACCCATAAAACGGCCTAATTCCGCCCAGAAACACCCACTTCCTGTCAATCACATTACGATCACCAGAACGAAGAAAAAAAACCTCGTAATACCGTGAGTAAAATACCTAACTGCATAGCAAATTTACTTGGCGCAGTCGCATTGCGGACATTGCGCATGCGCATTAGCGACTAATCGCTCCATTGCGAGAAAAAAATAACGAGCGAACAACTCGGAATGACCCCTCTCATTTGTGCCTGGCGGTCTGCCTCTCCGAGCGCACTCAGTCGCAGATGCCCATGGGCATCAGCTTTAGTAGATGACATTGAAGGGCTAGTATCGTCATGGCCAGTGGTACTGGCTGAAGCTGCAGCACTAGTATTTGGTTGCAGCTTCCTCTCTTCTCTCAACTGTTCATTATCCATTTTGATGAACACACAGAAGTTGTGTATGCATAGAGTATTACAGTGCTTATATGAATACGAGAAAATGGAGTGAGGTGCAATACACAGAAGAAGTAGCAGAAAAATATATATATTTTGACTACTTTTTTTCTAAAAATACAGCTCACATTATATCATACAGTGCCCCAGGTTTATATTATGTAACACTGTGGTGTCTCAAGTTAACAATATGCCACATTTAACTGCCCCCCCATCACAGTTCCCCCAGTTCGTATTATGCCTCCTAGTGGTAGGCATTCTGGGAACCTTGTAGACAACTTTATGACCCGGTAGCAGTTGAGTCTGGCCCCAAGGGCGGGCCACCTATGCCTCAGATCCCCATAAAAATGGCATCCCCTGCAGCTAGTGGTGCAGAGAGAGGGGGAGGGGAGGGTACAAATTACCCTAACCCAGGTCTGATGGAGGGGCCCAGTGAGGGTCCAGTAGGGGCCCAGGCCCCCTACCCCTTACCTATTAGCAGCTGCAGTTTTTTTCCACAGCCCAGCACACGCTGCTGTGTACTGGGCCGCAGTGTGGCCATGGAGGTGCTTAAAATACAATTGTTTCAGTATTTTTTCTAAAGGTACACGACCACACCTCCTGTAATTAGGCCACACCCCTAGAAAAGTACCTGGGCACATCCCGGTTCTCAACTTCCCTGCCTGGAGCCAATATAGCTACATCTATGGATAAGTCTGTTTAAGTTGGATTGCGGTGGTACATGTACATTGCTGCTGCAATTCCCTTATAGCTTTCAGCATCTTAGTATAATAATACCCAGAGGGCATTAAAGGTAGAATGCTTTTTTTTAATTAAAATTTAAAAAAAAATTCCCAATGTAAACTATACATAAAAATATACATATTATTTTCAATTTCTTATATTATTTTACAAATTCTGTGTTATTAATATAATTTGCATGAAATTAGAAACTGGAAGCCCAAGTCAGGCTTGTCGGTTCTCTCATGCGCAGAAAGCACTAAAGGTTTGCCGTCCTCTATGCACGTGTGAGCCAGCAAACCAGCAAGACTTTAATGGTAAAATGCCTCAATATAAGATTTTCTATTGCTGCGATAAGGAGTGATAGAAAATCTTTACTATTGCCGCATATTGTAAAAATAGACCCCTTAGCTCCAGCACTCCTTGTAAGTAGTACACAGCATGATAATAAGTGGCTGTTGCATGTTGCAATCACTGAGATTATGGCAGTGCACAGTAGTTCTGTTATTATAAAGGAGCGAGTGCTGAGAATATGGTGGCTCTGTATTATTCCCATTGGACGGGGCTCTGCCTTGATTTCTACCTACAGTTGGAACCCATTTGATTGAATTCTAATTTTATATGTGCCCTTGTTCTGCGAGTTTCCATATACACTTTGCCTTTTAGGGTTCTGCAAACTCGAAAATAAAAGCCTTTTCTGCACTAAGAATAAAAATATAAAGATTTTGTTGCCCAAATCAAAAATCCCACTCAAAGAAAGCATAAACTGTTTTTCTCTAATCCTTTTGGTCAGATAATTGCTCCTACTAAGAACCAGTAACAAAAGATATCGATAGATAAATCCGGATCAGCATCTTATGCTTTCCAGACTTCAGTTCTTAATGGGGTTACAGCCATCCCACAGCTTGTTGCTTGCCTGCAGATTTGTCCTCTGATCTCTGTACTGGGTCCCCTTATAAATCAAAGAAGATAGCTCCTGAGGCAATCGATGAGGAAAAAAAATGATACCATAACATTAGATTTCATCAGACGCTGTTTGAGCTATTACTTTCCTGTCGCAAGGTAGGAGGAATCATGAAAATTAATGGCTTTTCCTTGCCAAACTGTGTATTTGTAAGTGAAGACTACATGTGTTGTATTCTATCCCGCAAACCATCAATTATTCTCCTTTTTTCCCCTGTGTGTATTATAGGACCAATCATTTTTATTTTCAGTAATTATACTCCCTAAAGATCCAAGCCTAATGGGATATTTTTTTGCTTTTCATGTTTGTCTTGGTAATGTTCTAGCAAGCGGAGGATTTCACAAAACAGTTCTGCTTGGATGAATCTTCCCATACTTTCCTACTCCACAACATCAAATTAGCATTTCAACAGCTGACAAGGCTGCTGTCAGAGATGAGGGGAAGAGATAGAGGTTTTGATGATCTGTGACTTTGGATTCCCCGATGGAAATCCTGTTTAAGTACGGAGATGAGTGAAACTTTTGCCAACTGAAATTATAAAAATTGCTTCATAGCTTAATATGAAATATATTTGGGGATTTATACCCAGTTCTACAGAGCAGAGAACTATACATATAACCAGGTGATAGCCAGCTGTTATGTTTACATAGATTACAAGCAGACAGGGCCGCCATTAGAAATTGTGGGGCCCGGGACTGACAAAATAGGAAGCCCCCCCCCCCCCCCCCCTTAAAATAAAAAGTGAAATAAAAATATATATTCCAAAAAAAGAAAATAAAAAAATTCTATGCAAACATGAAGCCACCCCCTCAAGTCTCAAGTCTGTGTATTTAAGGTAGGAATATTTATTTATTTATTTTAGTTGATATTTTTAAATTCGCCATCAGACACCTTAAAGGTCAATACACACTTAACGATATAATGAGCGACGTCGCTCATTTTCCCCCTCCTTGAGCGACGTCGCTCATTATATCGTTAAGTTTGTATGCCGCCAGCGACGACCGATGCGCGGCCCGGCGGGTCGGCAACGATCGTCGCTGTCGGTAGGGCATACATGAAGGATGTGGACTGTCGTCCACGACCTACATGCAGGGCTGGCGGGGGCGTGACGTCACTGAGTGATATGAGCGGTCATATCGCTCAGTGCGTACAGGCGGCCGCCGAGCGGCCGGCCCGGGAGGGGGAGACGTTAGACGATGTCGCTCACAGAGCGACATCGTCTAATTTGTATGGGCCTTAAGATCTCACCTCATATTACATTTTTTTTGTATATATATATATTATATGCATGTGCATACATACATGTGCTGCTGTATGGAGGGCCCAAGATGCTCATGCTGCTGCCTGCCCACCTCTGTCCCCGCTGTTCTGCTGCTGTCCTTCATCCTCCTGCAGCTCTGCATTGAAAATGTCCCTCTCAAAATGGCCACCGCCTCAAAGGAGACAGTTATTAAAGATACTAAAGGGCTCCTCTAGTATCTTGAATAACTGTTTCCTCTGTGGTGGCGGCCATTTTGGGAGAGACTTTTTCACTACAGAGCTGCTGGAGGATCGGATGACAGCGGCAGAACAGTAGGGATGACAGCGGAATGGAGGGGACAGCGGCAGGCTGCTGCATGAGCATCCCGGGCCCTCCGCTCTCTTCAGAGGGGCCGAGCCCGGGACAGCTGTGCCCCCAGAACCCCCCTGATGGCGGGCCTGCAAGCAGGTAACACATAACTTTTGCATTGTGTCGGGAAGATGTCTCCAATCTTGGAGAAAGATAAAGTACCAACCAATGAGCTTGTAACTGTCATTGTATAGGATGTGTCTAAAAAATGCTGATTGGTTGGAACTCTCTCTCTCTCCAAGATTTACGACATCTCACCCACTATCTGTTGAACATACAATGTTTCTTCCTTGTTTCGGCTTTAAAAGCAACCTACTGTAGCTGTGTCAAGGTTTACTATTATTACAAGTTATTTATATAGCGCACACATATTCCGCAGCACTTTACAGAGAATATTTGGCCATTTACATCAGTACCTGCCCCAGTGGAGCATACAGTCTATATTCCCTACCACATGTACACATGCACACACATTCATGCTAGGGTTAAGTTTAATGGGAGAGATTTAACCTGCCAGTATATTTTAGGAGTGTGGGAGGAAACTGAAGTACCCAGAGGAAACCCACGCAAGCACGGGGAAAATATATCAACTCCACACAGTGAAGGCCATGGTAGTAATCAAACACATGACCTCAATGCTGTGAGGCAGTACTGCTAACCATTACACCGTCCATGCTACCCTTACAGGAATGTGGATGAAGGGCTCACCAGCATCACAGGACAATAATATTAGAGATGTGCAGGTTAGATTTACTTGATTCTTAATGCTAAAGTACCACAAGTTTGGATTTATCTGGATTTTAATTATTGGCTATCCAAAATCCGTGATAGCCGCATAGCCAATAAGATGCCATTTTTTTAGATCCTAGTAAATTAAAACCGAGTAAATCTGAACCACTGATCTCTAAATAATATATTACATGTATAGTAGCACATCATAAACTAAAGATTGGCCTTGTAAAATGCTTTAGGAGTCCTTTTAGGCCTTGTGGAAGCTTACACTAGACGCTACATATATGAGCCCATACTTTCCAGTATTGAATATTTTGGAATTGGGACATGCACCCCCTTATTTATTATTAACATTTACTTATATAGCACATGCATTATATGTTGCACTTTATAATTGTAATGTTTTGGGGTTTACCCAGCAGCTAATTACCGCACTGGCCCAATTCAATTAGCAGGATCAATGGATTTTCCCTGCGCATTAATCCCCAAAGTTTTGCTTTTCCTTAAAGATTCAGAAGCTTCAAGGAAAAGTAATTGAGAAAAAGGCACCATCTGGGGGAGAAAACCTATTGATTAAGCAGTTTCTGTGAAAGTGAGTTTCTGCGTGTTAACCCCTGCTTTTTGGTGCAGGGACTAGACTATTTCATTTATTAGCATTTCCCTGTGCTACGCGGTATGTACTCTGGGGCTACCCTAGAACTTGAAGTAAATATGCCCCTATTTTTCATCCTGCATTTTGAATGCAACTAAACACTACGTGGGGTCCGGGTGCTTTTTGTATTTAAGCCCACGTTCCAGCCATTTCACTAGGAAAAATACAACCTACTCTGTGGGACTTCCCTTTAAATTCAGCATTCCCTAGATGTTTAGGGAGAGTAGGCAAGAATGCCCCAGTACCTCTTCACATCTGCTCTGCTGTGCAGAGGGATTGTTACAGTGGCATACAGTACTTCCCAACAGTCGGGCAGTCTTATAATTGGTACTATACTTTCTAAATTGGGACATTTGGAAGGTATGTGAGCTCACTTAGGTGTGTGGCCTGCTGCAGCAACCTCTGGTCAGTCCAATCCTTTATATTGCTTCCATGAAACTATAGTCTAGTGTGCTGCTCTCTATTAATGGGTTGTACCATTCTCCAACATTAAAAATCTGCTTGCTTACGGATAATACCATATTTCATTTTATATTTTATACATGTGACTTTAAGGGGGTATTATCTTTTCCCACTCTGTCCTTCACTTTCACACAATGGCCCTCATTCCGAGTTGTTCGCTCGCAAGCTGCTTTTAGCAGCATTGCACACGCTAAGCCGCCGCCTACTGGGAGTAAATCTTAGCTTAGCAAAATTGTGAACGAAAGATTCTCAAAATTGCGAATAGAAATTTCTAAGCAGTTTCTGAGTAGCTCGACACTTACTCTGCCACTGCGATCAGTTCAGTCAGTTTCGTTCCTGGTTTGACGTCACAAACACACCCAGCGTTCGCCCAGACACTCCCCCGTTTCTCCAGCAACTCCCGCGTTTTTCCCAGAAACGGCAGCGTTTTTTCACACACACCCATAAAACGTCCAGTTTCCACCCAGAAACACCCACTTCCTGTTAATCACACAACGATCGCCAGAACGAAGAAAAAACCTCGTAATGCCGTGAGTAAAATCCAAACTTCTTAGCAAATTTACTTGGCGCAGTCGCTGTGCGAACACTGCGCATGCGCAGCTTGCGGAAAATCACTGCGATGCGATGAAAAAGAACGAGCGAACAACTTGGAATGAGGGCCAATATACATGCACTAAAACAGCCCACACATTGTTAAACCTGTAGCAGCATCCAACATAATTTTGTATGCACATAAATTCTAGCAAAGAACTAACAAACAAACAAAAGGTTAACATGGTCACTTTTTGGGGAATTTACATAAACTACCAAATAGACAAACCTTAGGGCCTGTTTCGTAGTTGGGAGTAAAGCAAAGAAAGAACAAGTAACTGTGCACCAGGAAAAACCATGTAGCAATGCAAGGTGTGCAAATTCCTTTTTACTCTTATTTTTTTGCATGCAGAGTGAATAAATACTGTCTGCTTTCACATGTAGCCCACATATACTGGACATCTTTGCTTTTACACTGCAATTTAGATTTGATTTTCAGAAACACCCCTCCAAAACATAGATCTTCCTGCACCTTTAAATCTGTCACACCTGCCTTGCAACATGGTTTTGCCCAGAGGGTGGATCAAAATATTAATTTTCGGGGGGAGGGGGCAGTTTAAGAATTAATGCTCTACTCATTACTACTCCAATTTCCAGGGGGAGATGTACTAAGGCTTTGAGAGTGATAAAGTGGAGAGAGATAAAGTACCAGCCAATCAGCTCCTAACTGCCATGTTACTGGCTGTAAATGCATGCTGTGTATCTAGGGAAGTGATGTCATGCCAAGGTGACTCACTTCCTGTTTGGTCTGCTGTTTCTATTTTCATTACGTGTCTGGCTCAGGCTAAAGTAGAGACCTGTGTTACATTCATGCTGCAAGTGTCATCTATATCTGTTGTCACACATATACACAGGCTGTGTTTGAAAAATGACAGTTAGGAGCTGATTGGTTGGTAGTTTATCTCTCTCTACTTCATCACTCTCCAAGGCTTAGTACATTTCGCCCTCAGTCCTTCCCCCTCCCATGTTCAGTCACAACTCTACAAGATTGGGGAAACAAATGTGCCCCAATATGGGTACTTGTTCTAAGTCAATACATGGAGCATAATATCTGAAGGTGCAGGAGACTGGTAATTGGTGTATTACTAACAAAACACAATGTATGGTATGATGGTACTTAGGGTCATATTTATCATTTTTAATGCAGATGTGATAAATATTTTTCTCGTGAATTTGCAACGAGAACATGAATCTTTTCACGCACACTTGCTATTTGTCCTGGTGAAAAGCTGGAATTAGTGTAATAGCGTAACACCATCACACTGCTTCCTGGTACAGGTCCCCCGCAGCTAATTAACTTGCATCACCCGGGGCAGACAGAGAGGGTTTCGGAAGAGCCCACTCTAAAAATTGTTAGCAAACAGCAGCCTATAGGCCACTACATGCTAACTCCATCCATCTGTGCTGGATAAAGGGGTGAATGTCACACCCCAGGACTGTGTCTTTGTCCTAGGACAAAAATGTAAAATTATTTAGAGAAAAAAAATATTGCCACACAAGTGAAACACAAAGATAGCAACACACACCACAACTGTAAATGTCCATTTATAATATCATATAAATGTCAATATAATGCAGCGCTATCCATTACTTCAGACATATAGGCTATAAACATAGTGATTTAGAACTGGTGGGAGAAGTATACAAACATCACTTCTGAAAGAAAGTGCGCTCAGCCTCAAGTGAGGTTAGAGGGCACAATACAGAGAGCAGAAACCAATTTTACACTGAGGGCAGCAGTATTGTCTGTAAGTCTAACTGTGAGGAGCACATCTTATATTACATCAAGCAATCTGCACGCACCTTTATCTCTCTCTTCACCCAATGCTGCTGTTATCACACTACATGCATGTCTTCACTGACTGCTGCAGTGACTGAGGTGTATGCAGACATTGTCTAAGCTGCACAGTGCACAAATACAAGACACTGACCTCCGCTTAGCGGCTGAAGACAAAGAGACTCATATTACTGATTGCAGAGATGGAAGGAAAGGAGGGGTCTCCTCTTTCAACTTACGTGAAATGATGTAGGGCAGTTAGGAAAGACAGACTCTCACTGTCTCCCAGTAATGTGTTGCAAAGTATGCAAGATGCAATCTCAAAGGAAGAAGGGGGCAAAGCCAGAGATGGAAGAGAGGAGCAGCAGGGAAGGGAGGCCAGCTCTGATTGTCTGGGACTTGTAAGAGCTCTCCTTCCTCTGCAAAAGTGCTGCCGGCTCAGTCCCGTCTTTCTGCCTCACCCAGTGCTAATTCACTCTGCTGTGGGAGGGCTAATGAAGATCTCTGGCACAGTGTGCACACAGCAGCATGTAGAAGAGAGCGGTATGTTCAGGGTGGCGATCGCCCTAATTGTCTCCCCCAAAATCCGACACTGGTTTTGCCAAGGTGCTCAGTTACTTACTCTTTTTGCTTTACTTCCACATCAGAATCAGGATGTAGTTATGTGACTGGCGGTCAGGAGACCGGCGGTCACAGTGCCTCCCGCTACATCCCTCCCTATCACAATCCCGACAGTCGGCATGCCGGCCAACAGGGACTATTCCACGACATCCATAGAGTGGGAATAGAACCTGTGGCGAATCATAGGTCACAACCGACTCCCTCCCCCCACCAGCATTCTGCTGCCAGGATGCTGGTGTTGATATGCTGTCTGTGGTCACATGTTACACACCCTCAGAATCAGGTCCATAGTGAATTCATAAGAATGCTCTCTGTATTATCAAAGCTAAAATTGCTCTCTGTATTGTGGTGTTCACAAGGATACTGAATACTACTCAGATGGGTACATGTAATTGGTCATATCTAAAATATTGTTACATCATAGAGCTATGATCAAATATATGTACCCATCCGAGTAGTATTTAGTATCCTTGTGAACACCACAACACAGAGAGCAATCTTAGCCACTGTCACTGCCCTTGTCTCTTGGCATGAGGATACCACTGCCCTTGCCTCTGGCTATGAGAACACCACTGACCTTGTATCTGGGCATGAGAACTCCACTGCCCTTGCCTCTGGGCATGAGTACAAAATTGCCCTTGCCTCACAGCATGAGGATACTAAATTGATTAAATTGATTAAAGGGCTAGAGGGCCTGGATTACGTGGAAAGGCTTACTAGGTTAAATATGTACACACTGGAAAAGAGGTGTCTAAGATGAGACATTATTAATGTCTTCAAATATGTAAAGGGGCACTGCAAAGAGTTGTCAGAGGAATTATTTATTAAAAAACTCCGTTTAGGACACGTGGGCACTAGCTAAGGCTGGAAGAGAGAAAATTCCAAACGCAACAGAGGAAAGGGTTCTTCACTGTTAGGGCAATAAGGATTTGGAATTCCTTGCCAGGGAAGGTGGTAATGGCGGACTCTGTAAACGCATTTAAAAAAGTATTGGATGAATTTCTGATTGAAAAGGATATCCATGGTTATAACATTTAAAATATTGACGTTGATAATCTGGGTGTAACATGATTTATAGTTGTTAACTAGCCATAAAACATTCTTCAGCAGGTACATTGTAATCAACTCAACTTAATACAGAATACAGGTTTAACACAATGGGAATTTTGCCTCTTTTCAACCTCAATTACTATGTTACTATGTTATGTATTACCTTAGCCTTTGGGAATGAGGAGGTTGCAGGTGTGCCAGCCACCATTTCAAGTATTTTTTTCTTTCAGAGTTATCCAGTCACCCAAGGCTTCTGAAATATCAGAGGTTTGGAATGGTCCATTGATGCCCGAGAATCAGACGATGCCTGCCTTGCCTGAGATCCAGCCAATACCTGCCTTGCCTGAGGTCCCAACCCCATAAGGGGTATCTGATGTACCAACCCTAGGGGAGGTATTCAATATTCAGACTCCAGGAGGGGCATCTAAGTCTGCAGATCCAGGAGAAGTATCCATGTCCACAGATCCAGAGGGGGCACCCAATCCTGTAGCCTCAGAGCAAGTATCCCACTTTTCTGGTCCAGGTGGTTCCTCAAACTGTTCTTCTTGCCCAGACAGTTTTATTGGAGGGACTTCATGTCTTACCGGTCCAAAAAAAGGTCTTCCATCTGTCAAGCCTAAAGTTGAACTCCTGTCCTTTGGTCCACCTAAAACTCTCAGTCTATTTTTCTGGACCAGGACCCTGACCCAATTATATTTGATGGGAAATTAGACCAATATTGCTGCAATACTGCAATATAGACCAATACTATTGCTTCAGTGTCAAGAACTAGCTCCGCTTCTTGTGTGATATTTGTAGTATGTTCTGCACTCCCTGATGAGTTATCAGGTTATGCTGTGTGGGGAATCCATACAGCCTAGGGTTAGTGAGGAAAATTCTAATCTTGGTTTCCAATTATGTTGATATTGAGGGTGAACAGAAACCTCTGGTGCAACAGGATAGTGAGAGAAATAAATGTTTGTTGTTTACACTAAGGGGGTCATTACGACCTGATTGCACGCTAGGATTTTTCGCTGCGCTGCGATCAGGTCACTACTGTGCATGCGTATACACCACAGTGCGCAGACGCGTCGTATGGGTACGAAGCGGATCATTGCTGAGCGATGGATTTAACGAAGAATCCATGTGCACAGCCAATCGAAAGGAGATTGACAGGAAGAAGGGGTTTGTGGGTGGCAACTGACCGTTTTCTGGGAGTGTCTGGAAAAATGCAGGCGTGTCCAAGCTTTTGCAGAGCAGGTGTCTGACGTCAATACTGGACAAGAACAGGCTGAAGTGATCGCAGCGGCTGAGTAAGTTCTGAGCTACTCAGAAACTGCACAAAACGTTTTTGTAGTTTTTAGTGTTTGTTTTACTCTCCTTGGCATTTTACTTTTCGTTTTCTATTTTAGCTGCTCTGATTTATTTTTTGCATTTTTTGATACATTCCTTGTAGTACTGGAATGACCCCTCCTTCCCATTGGATTTAAATGCTTTGAAAGCATGCCTCTTATTATTAATTTGCTCCTTAACCATCTTGTTAAGCCACATTGGTTTGAATTTAATACTCCTACGTTTGCTGCCCATGGGAATGAACATATGAGTGTACTTATTGAGCATAATTTTAAAAGCATCCCACATTTCAGCAGTGTTCTTACCAGGAAACTACACTTCCCAATCAATGTCCTTTATTGCTCATTTCAGCGAGTTGAAATTTGCTTTTCTAAAGTTCTAAGTCTTAGTTGGACCCTTATAGTGTTGTTTTTGAAAACTAATATCGAATGTGACCATATTATGATCGCTATTTCCCAAGATCTCTTTTACTTTAGTATTTGATATAATCTCCACATTATTAGTTAGTACTAGGGGGGTAATTCAGACCTGATCACTAGGGTGTGTTTTTTGCATCCCTGCGATGAGGTAGCCTACAGGGGTAGGGTATGGAGTGTGTGCAGGTGTGCAATCGCATTTGTAGCAGAACTGCACAAACATCAGTCAGGACTTACTCAGGCGCTGCAATGATCAGGGCCAGAGCTGATGTCAGAATACCTCCTTCCAAATGTCTGGTCCCTCCTGCGTTTTCCTGGACACACCTTGAAAATGGTCAGTTGCCACTCACAAATGCCCTCTTCCTGTCAATCTCCTTGCGATCGCCCATGTGTTCGGAAATTTTGCACCATCTTGTAGCTGACCGGCGATCCCGTGCAGTCCTTCGTGCTTGCACATTGCGGTGCATATGCATGCGCATTTTCAGGTCTGAATTACTCCCTAGATCCAGTATAGTCCTAAGTCTGATTGGTTCCTCGATTACTTGAGACAGGTAGTGATCTTGTAGGATATTTAAGAACCTGTTTCCCCTAACCGTATTACCTGATTCAATGATCCAATTTATGTCCAGATAATTAAAATCCCCAATGATTATGACCACCCCCAGTGCTGCAGCTTTTTCGATTTGCTGCAAGAGTTGTAATTCTTCAGTCACACTAATATCTGGCAGTTTGTAGCAAGTCATTCTTAACAGCTTTTTTGTATCTTTTCCTCCACTCGAAATCTCAACCAATAATGACTCCACGTTATCTCTAGTCCCCTCATAGATTATCTCCTTTAAATACGGTTTTAAGAAAGGTTTAACATAAAGACATGGACCCCCTCCCTTTATATTAGTCCTATCTCTCCTGAGGAGAGTACAGTATATCCCTCCAAATTTGCTGCCCAGTCGTGGTAATCGTCCCAGAATGCCTATGATATCATATTGATCACTTAGTGCAATCAATTCTAACTCCCCTGTTTTGCTTGTTAGTCTTCTTGTATTTGCAAGCATACACTTTCGTTTAGTAATTCATTGATCTGTATGATTTCTACCTAAAATACTTTTAACTACACATAAGGCTATTAACCTACACCAACATACATCTTTTCGCCGATCTCAGAATATTGCAATATCTAACCTCTCTCTCTCTCTCTCTGCACAAGATCTGCTTCTCTCATCAACATGCATTGCTCACTCCCACTCATGATTACAGGACTTTATTCGTGCTGCACCCACTCTGTGAAATGCCCTCCCACGAGCAATAAGAATTTCCTCTAGTCTCCAAAAAGCATTCCCTGAAAATCTACCTCTTCAGACAAGCTTATCATATTCCAGAACCGCCGATATAACTTTCTTAATCTATCCTACCCAATTACATCCCCTCTATATAGTCTAAACCAGTGATCTCCAACCCGTAGCTCACGAGCTACCGGTAGCTCATCGTAGTATTTTCGGTAGCTCACAGAGCGCACGGGCTTGGGCAGTCACTGGCATTCTTCCTCCCTTGATTTTTAATATGGTGCCGGCCATCAGCCAATCAGAGCTCGTGGACCGGCAGTGGCGGCACCTGATTGGCTGCTGGACCACAAGTTTTGATTGGCTCACTTACCGGCACCATATTTTAAATGCCCGCCACCGCCGGAGACTCTGTCACCCTCACCGCAGCCGATCTCCGGACTTCACAGGAGAGGCGTGTGCTGCACTCTCCTCCCCTTCCGTCCCTCATACAGGAGGAGCAGCACCGGCGGCAGTAGAAGAAGCCAGCAAGGGTAAGTACTGTGTGGGGCACTGTGTCGGACACTGCGGTGGGGGGGGGCATTTTATCTGGCGCTACGGGGGCATTTTAAATGGCACTGTGGGGGGAATTGTATCTGGCACTGGTGGGGGCATTGTATCTGGCACTGCTGGGGGGCATTATTTGTGTATCTGGCACTGCTGGGAGGCATTATTTGTACATCTGCCACTGCTGAGGGGCATTATTTGTGTATCTGGCACTACATGGGGGGGTCATTACTTGTAGTTGTGAGGCCACACCCACATATGTGAGGCCACACCCACTTATGCAGGAACGCACGTACATTGGGGGGAGGGGGTAGCTCCTTCAGAGGTTTTATTTTCCGAAAGTAGCTCACACCCCAATTAAGGTTGGAGACTACTGATCTACACAATCTCATATATTTTGTCTTTATTCACTATTATATCCCCCTAACTCCAAACCAACATTGCTGTTTGACTATATCATACAGCCTATTAAGTACCTTTGCAATCTGGCAGAACCACTATGCAACAGGTAGCACCTATTCCTGTGTATCAATGCCTATTTCCCTATAGATTGTAAGCTTGCGAACACGGCCTTCCTACCTCTATGTCTGTCTGTTATTACCCAGTTTTGTTTGATTACTGTTACAATTGTAAAGTGCAATGGAATATGCTGCACTATATAGGAAACTGTTAATAAATAAATAATATTAGTCTCTCTCTGACTGACTGACTGACTGACTGACTCATCACTAATTCTTTTACTTCCCAATATGTTAGGAAGATGAAATGTAACATAGGTATTCTGCAGGTGGGAAATAGGAAAACTACATGATTAGAATTCTAATAAACCTTCCCTAAGGGGAGGAAAAGGGGCTTGACATAATGACATCATTACCAAAGCATGACTTGCGTTGCGTGAACGGAAATGCCCAAATGGATAATCGGATCAAAATTTGGATTACACCTTCGGTGTGTAGAATTTATAAACTACAAAAATGGTCCTGTCACTTTTTACTGTATCTGCTACGGGTGTTCCTCGGGTAACGCCAAGAACCATGGTTTAATATTTACTTATATTAAGACATCTCAAATTTACATCTCTATAGATTTACCAAATTTTCAAAACCCATTTATATTTACAACCGTGAAAATCAGAAACTCCTGTGCGAAGAACGGGTAGAACAGCTAGCAATAAATAAATGCTGTAAGTCCCTAGAATGCCTTCCTTATATACAGGTTTCTAAAATTCCCGATTTGTATATAGGGCTCTAAAGTGACTGCTTTTGTTGCGACTCCATCTACCATTGCAAGTTGCATTGGCCTCGTCTAGGGATAACTACTGTATTGTACTAACCGCACCTACTGTACTTGTGTGTTGACTTGGTGAGGCCTCTTACAGAATTTTGTAGGTTTCCAGCTACCCCTGGTAGAAATGCATGATGTCCCATGGAAAGCAGAGGACAAGGCTTGGTCTCCGTACCACCTTTTCTGGTTTTACACACTGATAAATGGTCCTTAAAACCTAATATATAGCCATGCTCATCTTACTGCAATGCTGCATGCTGCAACATGATTTGCTGCATGGCATGCCAGGCTGTGAATAGATAGATAGAGCATGTCAACATCTGTATATGTGGAAATAACTACAATACAGAACAAAAAGGAAATTGCAGTGAAAGGTTTTACTATACCTCTGGTTTTAGAGCTAACATTCTCTACATTTTTGGATGTTATACAGTATAGGGACATTTGGCTTTGCACATTCCCACCTGCAAATATTCTACCTTGCTTTACAATTCTAGATTAATTTTTTGTGATTTGCAGAAATTTCTTTATATCACTGGCCAAAGTTGTTATTTATTGCAGTCAGATATAAAACTTGCATCTACAGTATGTAAATCTAACTGTGTGTAAAGTAGAGTTAGCAAAAAAACAAAATATTGTTTCCAAAGAGAATAAGTATAATAATAAACATTTGTGCTTTATTATATAAATACATGACTAAAAAGCAACATGTTTACCAAAAGCTACAGTAGGGCATGTATTTTATATAAGATAATGCTTTTTTTTTGGGAGGGGGGGTTTTGGAGGGGGGGGGGGGGGGTTGGTTGGTGGTTATTGGACCTGATGTTGGGTTGCATGTATATACATTTGCAGAGCACATTTTTGCATGCTCTGCAAGTAGATGTGCATGACTGTGGCACCCCAGAAAATGGTGTGTGTGTCCCTTAAGAGTTTACTTACAGGTCCGCAGCAGAAAGGGAAAGCGCTGGCACAGCAGGAAATAAGTGTAGACCCTGATCCGATCACATCGTCTGGATACTAATGGTTGATAGGGCAAGGCAGTCTGGGAGCAGAGGAGCCTTGTGGGAAGAAGAAGGAGGAGTCAGCAATAGTAATTGGAGGGGTTTTACGCATGCTGAGCGAGAAGCAGAGCTGAAGCTGAGAACAGATGCCAAAACCAGGGTCACGCTGGGCGGTGAAAGCAGCAGGAAGCCGAGAACCGGGTGAGTGAGTGTGAGATGCTGAGGCCATCTTGTAACAGTGCGGGGCAGTTGAAACTGGTCCAGCAAGTGAATACCTTTGTCCTAGAGTTTTGAGTGACTACATTGAGACTGATTGTGACCTAAAACATGGGCAGTCCAGACACCCAGCCCAAGTATCCAAGTTGTCACATACTGTGCAATGTAAAGGGTGCAGACATCATAGTGCCATATCCACAAGTTAGTCCCTGTTGAGGGGTTAGTAGAGGCAGCCACCCCAACACTGTTGGGACACCAGAAACTAAGTTATTTGTGCAAGTGCAAGTGAGTTACTTAATCTGGAAAAGACTGAGTTATTTGCACAAGTGAAAGTACATTTCTTTAACTGGAAGACACTGAGTTTATCTAACCAAGAGACCCTCATTGCCAATTGAGTTATATTTATCAGGAGACACTACCATCCCTTTTCAACTCTAGCTACATCTTCTTTCAAAATAAGACTGAGATACATTGACATTATTACAACCCAGGATTCTTATATATCTGTGTGCCAATTTCCCCATAGCATAGCTGTGGCACCACAGAATTCTACAAGAGTTCCAACGTTATTTGCCTGTGAAGATCATTACACCTTGGCTAGGTAAAGCTAGAAATTTTGTAATTGTTATTGAAAAGTATGTCTTTCATCACTCTTCTCATTACTATATTACAGATTGTGTTTATAATATGCCAATATTTGATGTATATGATTGTATTTTGCATTTTTTAATGATTCATTGTGATGTGCACTATAGCCAATTGTCTTTTCTTTATCTTCCTTTGATGCCCAATTTTTCTTGTGATTATGCAATATTTTATGCTAATTTAACAATCATCATCCTCAATTCAGAGTTCATTGCGGATTAATATAAAGACATCCTGTTGGAATTGCTGAGTCACTCATGTTTCTTATTAATCTATCCTATCTCTCTGAGCAACGTACTACAGAACAAGGGCCCTCATTCCGAGTTGTTCGCTCGGAGATTTTCATCGCATCGCAGTGAGAATTCTCTTAGTGCGCATGCGCAATGTTCGCTCTGCGACTGCGCCAAGTAACTTTACTATGAAGAAAGTAAGTTTACTCACGGCTTTTTCATCGCTCCGACGTTCGCATTGTGATTGACAGGAAATGGGTGTTACTGGGCGGATGCACGGCGTTTTAGGGGCGTGTGGCTGAAAACGCTACCGTTTCCGGAAAAAACGCAGGAGTGGCAGGGGAAACGGTGGGTGTGCCTGGGCGAAGGCTGGGTGTGTTTATGACGTCAGCCAGGAACGAAAAGCACTGAACTGATCGCACAGGCAGAGTAAGTCTGAAGCTACTCAAAAACTGCTAACTCGTTTGTGATCGCAATATTGCGCATACATCGGTCGCACATTTAAGAAGCTAAGATTCACTCCCAGTAGGCGGCGGCTTAGCGTGTGTAACTCTGCTACATTCGCCTTGCGAGCGAACAACTCGGAATGAGGGCCAAGGTACAAGGAGAAACATTTCAGGGGAATGGTCCGTCACATAGCCACCCAACACCTGTGTTACCTCTCTCAACAACTTAGACATACCTGCTAACCACGGGGTGTTATATGAGAACAGACAATTCAGGGGCTTACACATTTCAAGCATATCTCCACTTAAAGAGGGATAACTGCAATATATCAGTGTATTCTTACTAATTGTAAGTCGCAACTGAGAATCCTGGAGCTATATAAGTAGCTGTTAATAAATAAATGTAAAAAAAATTGTGCACACAATGTAGGAACATCTATGACCAATTTACATTCAACTCAGCATCAGACTCATTGTGTATTTCAGGTGCTGCCTCTCCGTATTTATGTTTTTACTACTCCATTTCACAGTCCCACCTCCCAACCTTCCTCAGTCCAGTTTACAACTTTCTTTATGTGTACTATTATGCAGTTTTTCCATTTACTTCTAGATAAACACAAGAGAGAAATTCACAAGGACTTTCAGTTCAGCTTCAGATAAGAAGGACTGTATCTTTCTGCATACACACAATGCCTCATTTACTTCATTAGGAGTTTACACGCCTTTCCAGATTCTCTTTTGTAGAGAAAAGTACAACATGACCCACATACCACTCTGGATGAGCTGTACTTACCAATTTACTGCCTGAATCAATGCCAGCGCAGTGACCTTACACCTGTTTTCAATTCACTCTACTTGACATAGGCAATAAAACATACGACTTGCTGATAACATCTCTTTCAGCATTGCAGACAGCAGCAGCTCCCTGATAATGCTGTCAATGCAAACAGTGCATTGGTGAATAATACAGAAAACACAGGAGATAACCATTATATGCTAATGCTTTAAAATTGTATGCACTGTATATAAATGCTATAACTAAACAGTTATTAGGTTTATGAACATAAAAAACATCAGTGGCTTATTTAAAAAGGCATGCTATTAATAGTAATTTATAGTATTTTATTTTTAAATCCAATCACGGGAAAGTAATGTAATTCCTTTTAACAGAATTCTCGTTATGTTAAGTACCGTATTACGTACCTTGAATGAGATCATCATGACAGCCCCATGTGAGCATGAGCTCATGGAACTGGGAAATGCTGTCAATTAGATATATTACATAGTATGAAAAAAAAGAAAAGTGGTTTAGAAATCTAAAGTAAAAATAGCAAATATTTAAATAAATCCATTTTTAAAATTTCAATAAATAAATAAATAAATAAATAAAGGCATTTTTCATCCTTTTTTCCTAATCTTGAGACTGCAGCAGTTTATTTACTGCCATGATCCTTCTTAAACAGGCTTTCCTATGCTTTGCATATGGAAGGCTTTCCAAGTGATAGCCATTTAGATATATGGAGAATCCTTATCACCATGGTAAACACCTGTTTTCACCATAGCTAGCCCCACACAAACAGACATATAAAGTAGTGCAGAGCCAGCCTTAGCCAATTTGATGCCCCAGGCAAGATTAGTTCAGCATATGCCCCAGCACCCCGCAGGCAGTGGGGCCCACCGGAGGTTTACCCTGTGCCCCTGTGAGCCAGTCCAGCCCTGCATAAAGCCACACAGTAATGCACCTTACACATATGACCCACGTAAGTAATGCCCATAATTCATATAAGTGCCACACAGTAATGCACCTTACACATATGCCCCACGTTAGTAATGCCCATAATTAACATAATTGACACACAGTAATGCACCTTAGACATATGCCCAACATTAGTAATGCTTGTAGCTTTTTTTTTTTAATAAAACTTACTTTTGCTTGCTGGCAGTTAGTGTGTACGCCCCTGCAGCTCCCTGACTGCGTTTTGTGAGGATGGAGTGCGGTGGCAGGCTGGGTGGCGCCATAGCAGTAGGGAAACAGTGTCTTGGCAAAGGTCCATGAGAGGAGGAGCTGCTGCTAGTCATGTGCAGCAGCCCTCTTCCTGCAGCTATTTTTGATTCTCCCAGCTGCCCTCACTGACTGTTCCTGGCCCGTCACCTCCCACTGCTGAGAGCTCCAATTGCTGAAGCTAGCCCAAAGCAGGACCTCTGCCAAGTGGCAGATCTAGAAGAAAATGACATGGGGGCACCATGATAGGGTGAAGGGGGAGTGGTCAGCTTGTGCATCACGGCATGCAACTTGTGGTATTCGCTGTATGGTGTATGCTTGCAGGCACACCAGCTAAAGGGGCATGCCATCCTTTGCAAGTCTCACCCCTTATTTTACATTTTTGGACACAAACACAGTTTGCCAGATACTGTGCACTTGCTGGTATGACACAGGTAGCCAGCCCAACTTGCTGGTTGGACACAGATGGAAGCAATGTCCAGATACTGCCATACTTGCTCTTTACACAAAAAGACCAGTAACAAACATATAGCAACTGTCCACTCTCTTCACTGTTCAGTGTATTTGCTAGTGTCTGTTAGAGATGAGCGCCTGAAATTTTTCTGGTTTTGTGTTTTGGTTTTGGGTTCGGTTCCGCGGCCGTGTTTTGGGTTCGAACGCGTTTTGGCAAAACCTCACCGAATTTTTTTTGTCGGATTCGGGTGTGTTTTGGATTCGGGTGTTTTTTTCAAAAAACACTAAAAAACAGCTTAAATCATAGAATTTGGGGGTCATTTTGATCCCAAAGTATTATTAACCTCAAAAACCATAATTTACACTCATTTTCAGTCTATTCTGAATACCTCACACCTCACAATATTATTTTTAGTCCTAAAATTTGCACCGAGGTCGCTGTGTGAGTAAGATAAGCGACCCTAGTGGCCGACACAAACACCGGGCCCATCTAGGAGTGGCACTGCAGTGTCACGCAGGATGTCCCTTCCAAAAAACCCTCCCCAAACAGCACATGACGCAAAGAAAAAAAGAGGCGCAATGAGGTAGCTGTGTGAGTAAGATTAGCGACCCTAGTGGCCGACACAAACACCGGGCCCATCTAGGAGTGGCACTGCAGTGTCACGCAGGATGTCCCTTCCAAAAAACCCTCCCCAAACAGCACATGACGCAAAGAAAAAAAGAGGCTTTTTACTGATATTTGGTGTTTTGGATTTGACATGCTCTGTACTATGACATTGGGCATCGGCCTTGGCAGAAGACGTTGCTGGCATTTCATCGTCTCGGCCATGACTAGTGGCAGCAGCTTCAGCACGAGGTGGAAGTGGATCTTGATCTTTCCCTAATTTTGGAACCTCAACTTTTTTGTTCTCCATATTTTATAGGCAGAACTAAAAGGCACCTCAGGTAAACAATGGAGATGGATGGATTGGATACTAGTATACAATTATGGACGGACTGCCACGGTTAGGTGGTATAAAAAAACCACGGTTAGGTGGTATATAATACAATTATGGATGGACGGACTGCCTGCCGAGTGCCGACACAGAGGTAGCCACAGCCGTGAACTACCGCACTGTACACTGGTTGATAAAGAGATAGTAGTATACTCGTAACAACTAGTATGACGACGGTATAAAGAATGAAAAAAAAACCACGGTTAGGTGGTATATATTATAATACAATTATGGTTGGACGGACTGCCTGCCGAGTGCCGACACAGAGGTAGCCACAGCCGTGAACTACCGCACTGTACACTGGTTGATAAAGAGATAGTAGTATACTCGTAACAACTAGTATGACGACGGTATAAAGAATGAAAAAAAAACCACGGTTAGGTGGTATATATTATAATACAATTATGGATGGACGGACTGCCTGCCGAGTGCCGACACAGAGGTAGCCACAGCCGTGAACTACCGCACTGTACACTGGTTGATAAAGAGATAGTAGTATACTCGTAACAACTAGTATGACGACGGTATAAAGAATGAAAAAAAAAACCACGGTTAGGTGGTATATATTATAATACAATTATGGTTGGACGGACTGCCTGCCGAGTGCCGACACAGAGGTAGCCACAGCCGTGAACTACCGCACTGTACACTGGTTGATAAAGAGATAGTAGTATACTCGTAACAACTAGTATGACGACGGTATAAAGAATGAAAAAAAAACCACGGTTAGGTGGTATATATTATAATACAATTATGGATGGACGGACTGCCTGCCGAGTGCCGACACAGAGGTAGCCACAGCCGTGAACTACCGCACTGTACTGTGTCTGCTGCTAATATAGACTGGTTGATAAAGAGATAGTATACAATACTACTAATATACTGGTGGTCAGGCACTGGTCACCACTAGTCACACTGGCAGTGGCACTCCTGCAGCAAAAGTGTGCACTGTTTAATTTTAATATAATATTATTTATCATGTACTCCTGGCTCCTGCTATAACAACCTGCAGTGCTCCCCAGTCTCCCCCACAATTATAAGCTTTATATACAATACATTGATGTGCAGCACACTGGGCTGAGCAGTGCACACAGACTGAGTCACTGTGTGACTGTGTATCGTTTTTTTCAGGCAGAGAACGGATATATTAAATAAAACAAACAACTGCACTGTCTCTGGTGGTCACTGGTCACTGTGGTCGTCAGTCACTAAACTCTGTCTGCACTCTCTTCTAATCTACAGTATCACAGCAATCTCTCTCTCTCTCTCTCTTCTAAATCTAATCTAAATGGAGAGGACGCCAGCCACGTCCTCTCCCTATGAATCTCAATGCACGTGTGAAAATGGCGGCGACGCGCGGCTCCTTATATAGAATCCGAGTCTCGCGAGAATCCGACAGCGTCATGATGACGTTCGGGCGCGCTCGGGTTAACCGAGCAAGGCGGGAAGATCCGAGTCGCTCGGACCCGTGAAAAAAAAAGTGAAGTTCGTGCGGGTTCGGATTCAAAGAAACCGAACCCGCTCATCTCTAGTGTCTGTTACCCTCGGCAACTGCATGCCCTTTATTTTATAATGTGGGAAGGATATGCTCTGCCCTCCAGTGTGATGCATCCAAAAGTCATGCTGCACTGATGTTTCATATATAAATAGAGCAATGCAACTTACTGACCACATTACAGTGCTGGGTGGCATGGAAATTTTGTGGCGTGGACTGACTGAGTGTGAAGAACACTGCCCATGTTAGGTCCTTGCAGACACCTGGGTTTTGCACAGGTATAAGGGACACACACAGAATGACAGGGTACCCCTCCCCCATGTGCACACTTTAAGCATAAGCAGTATAGGTGATGTCAGAATTTTTTGGAGCAGTCTGTTAAAATACACATGTGGTATCATATAGAGCCATCCAGTAATAACTGTATATAGTCAGTGAATATGTCACAGTGAGGTCCAAGAATTTCAGTTGCCAGGCTTCTGCTGCTGGAATGGCTCCCTTATCTCCACATTCGCTGCCTCCAGGTCTCACACGTCACGCTGAGAGTAAGGAACAATCTGCAATCTACTTCCAAAATGTAATCAACAATGTATACTAGTAGTGTTTAAATACATTTTAAAAATAGCAAATAGTTTGCAGCCTGTTCCTTATTCCCTCCCAGCATGAGATCCTGCAGACATGCTTGAATGCCACTAGGCATTCCAAATGCCCTAGGCAATTGCTTAGCTTGGGCCGGATCTTAAGTCTTGGGAACTAAGCAATTTTCTTATAACTGTGGCCATGTACAGTACATTTGCACAATGCTATGAGTGGCAAGATGCATGGTCCGACTCTTTCAGATCAGTCCCTGGTCTGTTGCCTTTTTCCTCAGGGTAGCATCTTTAACACACTTCTGTATCATGCAATTTCACTAGTGTTGTACAGGTCACACCTTGTGCTTTATCTCAGTAGTGCAAAAAAAATATGCAAAATGATTAAATTATTGAGCAATGAAAATGCATGGTGGAGCTTAGTCACAGTTTCATGGCGCTCCAGACAAGGCTATTTGTCGCCATTTAAGATTTTGCATACGTGAACATATCAGTAATGGCAGCAAATTCCATTATGTGTTGGTCATAGTTCAAATTAAAGATGTGCAGTTCAGATATGGATCGGCTTTTCTCACCAAAATCAGATTTCACAGCATCATCTTTTGGGGCCAAAATCTAATTTTTGTCCATGGTAGATGACATTTTGGTGGGAAAATTTCATCTTCCACGGTCAAAAATGAAATTTTGGCATTAAAAGATGACATTTTGGAATGTGAATTTGGCTGAAAAAAAACAAGCAAATCTGAACCACACATCTAGAGTTCAATGTGACTCAGGACTTTCATCAATGTCAATTGGTAATTAAATGATTCTTGTTCAAATTAGTAGATCAAGTAGACCTTCAGAATCAGACCTTGTAGGTTATCATAAGCAACCTTAACCATGACAATGCGCTAATTGCACACCAAGGGCACACTAAGGGCCTGATTCATGTTTGCAAATAAAGCAAGTTAGAAAGCAGCTGGGCAAAGCCATGTTGCACTGCAAGTGAGGCAAATGTAACATGTGCAGAGAGAGTTAGATGTGGGTGGGGTGTGTTCAAACTGAAATCTAAATTGCAGCATAAAAATAAACTTGTCTAACATTTGTTGGCTACATGTAAAAGCAGCCAGTATTTAGTCTGCACAGAAATAATATAAATGTATTTTCTCCCCTTGCATGGTAATATAGTTTGTACCATACATAAAGTTATTTAATTTTCTTGCTTTACTTCTAAACATGAATCAGGCTATAAATTCCAGTAACAAGTACTGTGACATACAGCAGACAGAGAGGGGAGTGCTTCTCTCCCCCCCCCCCTTCCCAGGTATCCCGCCAGCATGCTAAAAAATTACCTGTAACCATACCTGAACCTATATGGTAATAGAATTTCAGAGAATTGGTCACACGTGTTTGCAAAGACATGTTTAGCTGCTGAGCCACACCAAGTCCACTTTCTTGCTTAGAAATACCCCTCTCTTTCAAGCACCTGAATGATATCACTAAGCTAATTGAGCATCCACCACTATATTTCATGAGACCTTACTGTAGACAAATCACATGACCCTATGTGTGCACTGCTGTTATGTAGTGTTAAACATGTCTTTGCAAACACGTGTGACAAATTCTCTGAAATGTTATTACCATATAGGTTCAGGTATGGCTAAAGGTAATTTTTTAGTGTGCTGTGGGATACTAGGGGGGAAGGAAAGCACTCCCCCATCTCTGTCTGCTGTTTGTCTGTGACCCTTTCCCCTTTCTAGCACCTGATATATAATTATCTCCAGGAATGATAGAGCAACTGCCACTGTTTGTCTGCAAGTACTGTAACATGTAAGATTACAAATAAGAATCAGTTATATGGTCATAGATCATATCCATGTTTTTTTGGCTGCCCACTCCGGGAGGAGGCAGTCAGGTCGGCTCAACATGGGGCATCGGCGATCAGATCGGTGGCATGAAGGCACAATCGCATTGTCTTGGCCCAGCCTCCTTCTATTCAATGCCCAGATAACCCTCATGGTAAAACAGGGGACGGGGCTATGATGACGCTATTCAGTTTGAATTGTATCATTCCCCCACCCACTTAAGATCTGCAAGTGGGTGCATAAGGGGGATAGCTGGGTTTGTGCGGTTGACTGGCCAGTTCCAAGAGACTTGCCTTCTTTTTCGAGGTGGCTGGGAGTGCCAGTCCATACAGAATATGCAGCTGTTAGTAGATTAAATTAAATCATAGTGTGTCTCACATTCAAAATCTGCTCATCTTAAATTATACAATTGGATCCTGATATAAATTAGGTCATCAAACACATTTGCTTGAAAACCTAATTGCAGCTGTGTCATGTGCACATCACAGCAGGTCCATTCATTTACTAGTAGATCATAAAACAGGAGTATCAATATAGACATTATACTCCATGCATGGTGATAAAGTTAAGGATGCTTATATTCTTCCTCCATGAATGGACAATGAATTATAAGCACAGACTGAAAGTTTATTTGTCAGTACGTCAAATAACTGTAATACAATATTATATGCCTATATTATATACAGTACTTGGTGTACTATGCTCAGTTTATATGTGAGCACTTTATGAATTGCTGTTATATATTCTAGATGTAGCAATGTTTCATACTTTTATACAGATTGTATTTTCTGTATAATAAGGCTGTACATGTTAGGCATTTACTGGCTATTTTTACAGACATGAACAGATGACTCATACAAAGGAATTTTAATATACACATGTTTGCATCCAATGTATTCATTTTGTTCCAGTTTAAAGAAAAATCTTCTTTCCAAACCATGTTACATTTTAGTGTTTGCATATGTTTTTGTGTTGCTGGAATGTGGTTTTAGTTTTCAGTTACCAAATGTTTTTGAAAAGGTGACCCACAGGGAAGGTGAACAAGGTATGATGAAATCATACACATATCATTAAAAAGCTAGATCTCCTCTTGATTAACTTGTATTGGACTATCCCATAAATTCTCGGCAACAAGCTTACTTTGTCTTCAGTTGACCTCTGTGTTTGAAGCTGTGCTATAAATCACATCCACATAGCTAATCAATACCACTGTGTCACATATATATCAACTTCAAAGTAGGCACCTAATGGCCAAATCACATCCCCATTTCCCTACTTTCACACAAAACAGCATCTATAAACACAGAGCTTTTAGCGTCTACAAAGATTTAAGACAATTTCATTGACATTTTACAAGGTGCACAATATTTTGAGGTAGAACGGATTATGAGTTGATTTGTAATGGTTCAGAATCCTTGGGTAGCCAATGGATTATCACTCAGATTACATCTCATTTATAATTGATGTAAAAAGAAACAGCAGGAAATGGGGGTTAATCTTACCTGCAGAGATCATAATCCTATCGCAAGAAAAACGCTGCAAGAACAAAACAGGTTTAAATCAACAATAGCCAACTTATTAAGTGTCATTTAGCATTAAAGATTTATTAGACTAAATAACACCAAGCTAAATATATGGAATTAGTGCTAAAGTTTTAGGTATCTTAATGTATTTTTTGTTGTGTTTGTAAATTTCCAACTGGTTGTTGGTTTATTATATAGGGGCAGGTTCAATTAGCTGGAAGTCGACAGAAAATTGCTTAACATTTAAAACCCACATCCGAGAGAGTTTGGTATTTAATTAGAAATTCACGTAAAGTTATCACAGGTCTCATAGGAAGTTAGTGTGTAATTAATGTGTATATAGCTGGTTGAAAAAGGTGAAAAATAGAGAAAAGCTTTAAGTTAAGGAAAAATTGGCAGGACAACATGGAGTATCACAATGAAGGATTACAGTATTTAGACATTTGTAAATAAGAAAATCAGACAAATAAAACCACGATATTTTCTCTGAAAAACAGAAAAATTAGTTTAATGATATGATACTTGTATGCTGAGCTGTTGCAAGGATGGAAAAGGTTTTTCTTTTAACTTGCAGATAGGAATTGCAAGTGTTTTTTTTTTTCAATGCTATACAAACTTGTATATGTGCACTTAAAAATCACTGTACAGCAGATACATTTTAATATCCTCCAAAATGTACTATTTTGCTGAAATATACTGACTATAATTGTTCCATGAATTACAGAAATTGTGAAAAAATACATTTGACACTATTACACTGCATCCAATACTTTGCTTTTGGCCACTTACAGCCTTGCTATCTTTTTTGGCACCTTTGTGTTTAAAAATGACTTTCCTACTGTGTCATGCTTTTCACACAGGTTGCACAAAGCAAAGATAATGAATAATATTGGGACAATTCCATTTCTAATTGGACTACAAGGGAAACAGGAGCATGTGTCATGAAAATATCATGCAATAAACTACAAGCTTGTGTCTAATTTCCTATTCTGAGATAAGTTAGTAATGGCTAAACAGAACGCATTAGAAGTCAGGAAGTAAAGTAGGTCAACTGTACTGTACCTCAAAATTGATTAATTGCCCCCAGAAAGGTGTAACACAGAAATTATAGTCTCTGGGTCTCATCCATTGACACCAACCCCCCCCCCCCCCCCCTTCCCTTTGTATAAACCTGTGCTAGGTATTTCAATTAAAAATTTCCTGTGGAGACAAAGATATTATCAGACTGCTGACTCAATCTTGTACTGTATATTTATCTGAATTCTTTGAGGTTTCACTTTTCCTTCTACTCCACATATCCAAAATTCCAAAATATGGAGTATTCTGAATTAGTGAATATTTGTAGCATAACTGATATAGTGAAACCTTTGATTTCTGATGGTGCAATTTACCCAAACTTTGTTTAATACACACATATTACAAATATTGTATAAAATTACCTTCAGGCAATGTAATCAGATCTCTTTATTTAGCAAGTTTTAAGAATACTGCACAGTTACTGGCTGTTTTGCTTCAGATACATGGGTCTAATTCTAGAATCCCAACAAGCAATTGTTCATTTCATCCATCCAGTATTTTTAAAAAGCAGGAAACTCATTTAGCAGAAATGTGAAACATCAAAAGATCTCAGATAAGCCTACACTACAAGATTTTGTTATATATGCATAATAATTGAATCTTTAATTGATTTCTGAGTTTATTTTAAATACTGTTCTACGCTATAGGCACCCTCCTGTTGTTCATATTATTTGTCATATATTCTAGATCCTTTGCCATCTAGTGATCTACCACTGGAGGGTAGATACTGTCATCTCCTAGGAAGTGGTCTGGAATGCTTTTCAGTTAAGCACTGTTTAGCACTTTTTACAGTACTTGCTATATTGTACCTCATAGAAGGAAGGATTGGATAGATGTATCATCTACTGGTTAAAATAAGCAGGTTTTTTGTCACTTTGGTATGGAGATCATTTTATAATTGTTTCCCGTTTTATTACAATGTTAAATTTGAAATTATTGCACTAGGAGACTTGTCTCTTTTAAAAACTATCAGTTAAAAGTTTTGAAAAACACATCCCATTTTCAATTTTTGTTATTGAAATTTAAGCTGTAAACTGCTACAGGCTAAAAAACTTCAAAGAAAAAGTTTAGGTTATCAAAAACTTAAAAATAATGTACATTTCAGAGTCCTATAAAAATGCCTTTTCCAGGGAACAAGTAATGGGTTTAGAACTTACAGCTCTTTTTACTGCAGCAATGGAAAAGAGGCTTTCCAGGGCTAAAGAGAACCAGCAATTGTGGGCTGGATTTCCCACTAGGCACATGAGGTATGTGCCTAGGGGAGGCACCTCCTGAGGGCGACACAGCATGACCCCCCCAGTCCGCCACTGCAAAACATCCACGGCTGCTTCTGACTGCCCCATACTTCCCCATGACCCTCTCCAGGAGGGACAAAATGCTCTGCTCCTGGACTTTTTTCTTAATTTATGATTGCCATCACCTGGTATTTGTACAGGTTAATGGATAAGAAAGGTGTTTTACCACAGGTGATGGCAATCATACATTAAGAAGGAAGTCCAGGAGCAGAGCATTCTGTCCCTCATGGAAAGGGTCATGTTGGTAGGTATGCTGCCCCACCTCCCACCACCACCCACAGCATTGTTCCTGGCTGCATTGCCCACATCCCTGTCCACCACTGATCTCCCCCCCATCTGCCAATGGTCTCCCCCACCTCATAGCACCACCCACCTGGCCGGCCACAGAAAGAAGAGTGGTGATATCTGATTTGTAGTTTCATTTTTACTGCTCAAATTCTGAGCAGTAAAGCAAGGACCATATGTGACAGTGACATGTCCTTGGCTGCGGGGGAGATAGTGTGCTGAGAGTCGACACAGGCGGAGATGATGGTGTGCTGAGAGACAATGCAGGAGGGAGATGATGGTGTGCTGGGAGACGCAGGTGACAGATGATGGTGTAGCTGAGAGACAACACAGGTAGGAAATGATGTTGTGCTAGGAGATGATGCAGACGGGAGATGATGGTGTACTGGGAGATGCAGGTGGGAGATGATGGTGTGCTGAGAGGCAATGCAGGTAATAGATGATGGTATACTGGGAGACAACGCAGGGGTCAGAAAGTGACAAAGGGGGGCACGAGTCTAGTTGACCCGCTGTTTTATGATGATGACCTTGTTCCTACACAAACAGGCATCTTACAGATGATATCCTACATGAATAATGAATACCGACTGAAGACGCCGTCTTCCCACGGCGGATACATTTCTTCAGAGGTTCCCCATTATGAGAAACCATCATATAGGTAAGGTGCATATGGAATGTAAAGGAATGTTGCCAGAGTGACGAGAAATGAGTGGCCATTTTAAGTGACCATGCCCCTTCCGGCATTTGGACACATCAGTTTTTCACTGCGCACACATAGTTTTGTAATGAGTGTGTGTTGCGGGTTAAGGAGGGGGTAGCAGGGTGGCTAATAATGTTGTACCTAGGGGCGGCCAGTCACGTAAATCCACCTCAGGGGCTGAAAACTGTAAGGTCTAATTGTCTGCTGAAATTTTAAATCTTTGGTTTATCATACAGGGTTTTTCTGTGCTGAAAAAAGCAAAAAGATGATTACTCAGTGTGTTGTGTTAAAGGACAATGAGGCTAATGCAGAGCTGATCAGTGCTGTGCATTTTCGCACAGCAGCGATCAGGTCTGAACTGCGTATGCGCCGTAGCCATACGATCACCTCTGATTGACAGGCAGAGCCGGTCGCTGGGCGGGAGGGGGCGGGCCGATGGCGTTTGGCTGCCGTTTAGAGGGCATGGTCCGGGCAACGCAGGCGTATCTGGACCTTTGGGGAGAGGGCCTTGGCTTGCTGCGTGATGTCACATGCAGCAGCAATGAGTAGCTCCCTGCCAGCGCGCAGGAGCTGTGCTGGCTGGGAGCTACTCCTGAAGTACAAAAGCATCACTGCTGTGCGATGCTTTTGTACTTGTGCGACGGGGCAGGGACTGACATGTGGGGCAGCTAGCCTTGTGCTGGGCATCCCCTGAATGTCAGTGTGACTCATCGTAGATGTGCTAAATTTAGGTCTGAATTAGCCCCAATGTGTCAAGCACATTTAACCATACATAAGCTAAAACTAGTTTTACATTGCACCAGATATCTTAATAGTCCTTGCTGCTCTATTCCCTTAAGTATCTTTCAGATAATGAGCTCTTCAATACATAGGAAAACACATGGGGGGGAGGTTCCGGTTGCCTTGAAATCCCCCTCTCTAGCCCACCCCATGTGTGCACCAACTACGAGATCTATAAAACATGCACTGTTAGGAGGGATCTGCTATAGACCTTCTATAGCAGTGGTGGGCAACCTTTGGCACTCCAGCTGTTGTTGAACTACACATACCAGCATGCCCTGCTACAGTTTTAGCATGGCCAAGTAGCAAAACTGTAGCAGGGCATGCTGGGATGAGTAGTTCAACAACAGCTGGAGTGCCAAAGGTTCCGCATCACTGACCTATAGGAAGTACAAAAGCATCACTGCTGTGCGATGCCTTTGTACTTGTGCGAAGTACAAATGAATACTGTAATGTGTACATATGTTCAGGGCTGTGTCTAGGTTCTTCTGCCACTCTCCCAGCCTTGCTCCATTGCCCTGAATTGGTGCCCACATTTGATGTAAAGCACTCAGCTCAGGCAGGATGTCCCTACTACCACATCCAATGGCTTACTGTAATTGCTGGCCCGGTGTATGTCGGAATTGTGACAAACAGTACATTTCACTTTGTATGATGCATGTTATAGCGCTCATGCTAATTATGCCCTCTTTATGGACTGTCCACATGCACTCTAAAATCAAGCAGCTGGAACCCCCTGTCTGGAAATACTGCATTTCCCATTGTAAGAGGTTCAGAGCCTGCTATGCTGATGAAGGATATTTCACCTATCCCTGCTTAACCTATTACCCGTAGTAATAAAACTGTCAATGCCTGATTTTGTCAATATATGTCAATATAATATAACAATATTAACATTTTAACATGGTTAGATATGAAATAAAAATATTACTATAAAAGTTCCAAAAGCTTTCTAGATAAATATACAGCATATTGGTAGTGTAGACCACTTAAATCAAGTGAGCCATGAGTGACTACCATTTTGTGTACTTTCTTATTACATGTCTATTCAATGGATGTGACCTTTTCACTAGATTCACTAGAAATGAGTATTTGTTTTATTTTAACCAATTAGAAGATAGTATATTAAGATCAACACATTTATATATTGTTAATTACACATTTCTCATGCACATTGCCATAGGCATCGGGGCAAAATTTACTATCATTCGATTTTGATTTAGAAGGGATTTTGGCTTTCAATTCCATTCGATTTTGATTGAAGAGATTTACTAAACTCAAAATCAAATGTCAAATTAATTCTAAAGCCAAATTCAACTCACATCCCAATAGAAATCGAATTTCTAAAAAACATTCATGTTTTTCCATAGTCCAATATAGAAATCCCTCATTTACTAAAGTTTGATTTGAAATCAAACTCGAAATCGAACTTGAAATCTCCAAATGAATATAATGACGTTAGACATTTGATTTGAGCTTCTAAACACCATTCTATAGCTAGGGAATTGATTGTGATGACTTTTCAAGTATCCATATGCATGTGAATCATTGTGAATGTAGGAATAATAGCTGTCCAAAGTTGTGGTATGTTGTACATCTACCTGCAGTATGCAAATTACCACCTGACTGAGAGACCCCAGGTGCAATAATCAGAGCAACATCAGCAGTTTCATGAGATGAATACTGTACATTTTTATACCAATGAGCATCATACCTAGTCCATGAATGTGCAATAGATAGGGGGCACCACAGAGGTGAGGAGTAGTGTTTGCCTTTTATATATGTAGATGAATTTAACACTAAGGGGGTACATTTACTAAGCAGTGATAAGAGCAGAGAAGGGAGCCAGTGGAGAAGTTGCCCCATCAAGCAATCAGCACTGAAGTAACATCTATAATTTGCATACTATAAAATGATACAGAGCTGCTGATTGGTTGATGGGGAAATATCTCCACTGGCTCACTTCTCCGCTCTTATCACTGCTTAGTAAATGTACCCCTAAGGGCCTAATTCAGACCTGATCGCTAGCAAACAATTTTTGCACTGCTGCGATAAGATAGTCGCCGCCTACAGGGAGAGTGTATTTTAGCTGTGCAAGTGTGCGAACGCATGTGTAGCAGAGCTGCACAAACTGATTTTGAGCAGTCTCTGAGCAGCCCAGGACTTACTCAGCCACTATGATCACTTCAGCCTGTTCGGGACTGGAATTGACATAAGGATCACTCCCTGCAAATACATGGTCCGCCTGAGTTTTTCCAACCCCTCCCTGAAAATGGTCAGTTGCCACCCAGAAATGTCTTCTTCCTGTCAAACTCCTTGCAATTGCCCGTGCAAACAGATCCGTTGCACAAACCCATCACTGAGCGGCGTTGCGCTTTGTACCCGTGCAACACGCCTGGCATTGCGGTGCATACGCATACCTGATGCATACGCATACCTGTGAGAAAACACAGCTTAGCGATCAGGTCTGAATTACCCCCTAAGTGAAAATCAAATGAATGGATAGAAAATCCTGTCAATTTTGAATATGAAATCAGTATTTTTAATTAACTATCAGCAGGCTGTAACATCTCCCTGCATTATCATTTTCTCCGGCAGGATCCACAGGTTATCCCCAAGATAACATTGGGATATGATGAAGCGACAGCGGATATGCACCAATTGGTCAAAGCTTTTACGGCCTCCCAGCATGCCCGTCCATATATCCCCGCCTCCTGGCTCAGACAAATCAGTTTTTGTTTGGTGCGGCAGGAGCCAGACCATGGTTAATGGGCTGCTGGCTTTTAGCAGCCATAAGCTTTCTTATTTTATTTTTATAGTCTTACTATTTTTTTAAGTGATCTTTCTAAAAAGCATCTTATATGTACCTTAGAAAGAGTCACTGCAAAAACTCTCCACAGGCCGTGACAACGCTTACCCACGAGTACAGTGCTGTTTTGGCAGGCGTCTGTGTCAGATATACTAGCAGATCCAGCAGACGTTACCAGGCTGTGGCCGGAG
Organism: Pseudophryne corroboree; assembly: GCF_028390025.1. NCBI lineage: Eukaryota > Metazoa > Chordata > Amphibia > Anura > Myobatrachidae > Pseudophryne > Pseudophryne corroboree. The sequence continues at coordinate 242,299,686 of NC_086453.1, read as the reverse complement.
CACGGGGGAGAAGGTAAGGCATCGGTTCCGCTTAGAGGGGGAATATGGACACATCCCCACTGCTTTGGGAGGAGACAACCAAACAGTTGCTGATGTGGCTGCCACCTCGGGTGCACCAGCACTAGCCCTAAGGGATCATAGGCTCCAGGAGTAGTATCAGGCCGCAATCCCTATGGTTGATGACAGCAGTGGGGAGTCAGATGCTCTCCTGGTCGCCCCTCCCCCCAGTTCATGACCAGTTTCCTCCGAGTCTCCCGCCATGAACTGTTTACCTGCTTCTATCTGAGATGCTGTCTACTAAGGGACCCAGTCACAGCATAGGCAGCTGTGTGACTGGTGCGTCAGTGTTCTCTTTGGCGTCTGTGTTCACTATAGGATCATGGAGCAGCAGTGTACACTAATAGCATCTGGATCCACTCAGCATTCGCAGACGTATTGATCGATCCTGGAAGCAGGGTAAGTCTCCCTGTATCCCACTCTACTAGTGATGTGCACCGGACATTTTTCGGGTTTTGTGTTTTGGTTTTGGATTCGGTTCCGCGGCCGTGTTTTGGATTCGGACGCGTTTTGGCAAAACCTCACCGAAAATTTTTTGTCGGATTCGGGTGTTTTTTTCAAAAAACCCTAAAAAACAGCTTAAATCATAGAATTTGGGGGTCATTTTGATCCCATAGTATTGTTAACCTCAATAACCATAATTTCCACTCATTTCCAGTCTATTCTGAACACCTCACACCTCACAATATTATTTTTAGTCCTAAAATTTGCACCGAGGTCGCTGGATGGCTAAGCTAAGCGACACAAGTGGCCGACACAAACACCTGGCCCATCTAGGAGTGGCACTGCAGTGTCAGGCAGGATGGCACTTCAAAAAAATAGTCCCCAAACAGCACATGATGCAAAGAAAAAAAGAGGCGCACCAAGGTCGCTGTGTGACTAAGCTAAGCAACACAAGGGGCCGACACAAACACCTGGCCCATCTAGGAGTGGCACTGCAGTGTCAGGCAGGATGGCACTTCAAAAAAATTGTCCCCAAACAGCACATGATGCAAAGAAAAAAAGAGGCGCACCAAGGTCGCTGTGTGACTAAGCTAAGCGACACAAGTGGCCGACGCAAACACCTGGCCCATCTAGGAGTGGCACTGCAGTGTCAGGCAGGATAGCACTTCAAAAAAATTGTCCCCAAACAGCACATGATGCAAAGAAAAATGAAAGAAAAAAGAGGTGCAAGATGGAATTGTCCTTGGGCCTTCCCACCCACCCTTATGTTGTATAAACAGGACATGCACACTTTAACGAACCCATCATTTCAGCGACAGGGTCTGCCACACGACTGTGACTGAAATGACTGGTTGGTTTGGGCCCCCACCAAAAAAAGAAGCAATCAATCTCTCCTTGCACAAACTGGCTCTACAGAGGCAAGATGTCCACCTCATCATCATCCTCCGATTTCTCACCCCTTTCACTGTGTACATCCCCCTCCTCACAGATTATTAATTCGTCCCCACTGGAATCCACCATCTCAGGTCCCTGTGTACTTTGTGGAGGCAATTGCTGCTGGTGAATGTCTCCACGGAGGAATTGATTATAATTCATTTTGATGAACATCATCTTCTCCACATTTTCTGGAAGTAACCTCGTACGCCGATTGCTGACAAGGTGAGCGGCTGTACTAAACACTCTTTCGGAGTACACACTGGAGGGAGGGCAACTTAGGTAGAATAAAGCCAGTTTGTGCAAGGGCCTCCAAATTGCCTCTTTTTCCTGCCAGTATACGTACAGACTGTCTGACGTGCCTACTTGGATGCGGTCACTCATATAATCCTCCACCATTCTTTCAATGGTGAGAGAATCATATGAAGTGACAGTAGACGACATGTCAGTAATCGTTGGCAGGTCCTTCAGCCCGGATCAGATGTCAGCACTCGCTCCAGACTGCCCTGCATCACCGCCAGCGGGTGGGCTCGGAATTCTTAGCCTTTTCCTCGCACCCCCAGTTGTGGGAGAATGTGAAGGAGGAGATGTTGACGGGTCACGTTCCGCTTGACTTGACAATTTTCTCACCAGCAGGTCTTTGAACCTCTGCAGACTTGTGTCTGCCGGAAAGAGAGATACAACGTAGGTTTTAAATCTAGGATCGAGCACGGTGGCCAAAATGTAGTGCTCTGATTTCAACAGATTGACCTCCTGTGAATCCTGTTTAAGCGAATTAAGGGCTCCATCCACAAGTCCCACATGCCTAGCGGAATCACTCTGTTTTAGCTCCTCCATCAATGTCTCCAGCTTCTTCTGCAAAAGCCTGATGAGGGGAATGACCTGACTCAGGCTGGCAGTGTCTGAACTGACTTCATGTGTGGCAAGTTCAAAGGGTTGCAGAACCTTGCACAACGTTGAAATCATTCTCCACTGCGCTTGAGTCAGGTGCATTCCCCCTCCTTTGCCTATATCGTGGGCAGATGTATAGGCTTGAATGGCCTTTTGCTGCTCCTCCATCCTCTGAAGCATTTAGAGGGTTGAATTCCACCTCGTTACCACCTCTTGCTTCAGATGATGGCAGGGCAGGTTCAGGATTGTTTGGTGGTGCTCCAGTCTTCTGTACGCGGTGGCTGAATGTCGAAAGTGGCACGCAATTCTTCGGGCCACCGACATCATCTCTTGCACGCCCCTGTAGTTTTTTTAATAAATCTGCACCACCAAATTCAATGTATGTGCAAAACATGGGACGTGCTGGAATTTGCCCAGATGTAATGCATGCCCAATATTGCTGGCGTTGTCCGATGTCACAAATCCCCAGGAGAGTCCAATTGGGGTAAGCCATTCTGCGATGATGTTACTCAGTTTCCGTAAGAGGTTGTCAGCTGTGTGCCTCTTATGGAAAGCGGTGATACAAGGCGTAGCCTGCCTAGGAATGAGTTGGCGTTTGCGAGATGCTGCTACTGGTGTCGCCGCTGCTGTTCTTGCTGCGGGAGGCAATACATCTACCCAGTGGGCTGTCACAGTCATATAGTCCTGAGTCTGCCCTGCTCCACTTGTCCACATGTCCGTGGTTAAGTGGACATTGGGTACAACTGCATTTTTTAGGACACTGGTGACTCTTTTTCTGAGGTCTGTGTACATTTTCGGTATCGCCTGCCTAGAGAAATGGAACCTAGATGGTATTTGGTACCGGGGACACAGTACCTCAATCAAGTCTCTAGTTGCCTCTGAATTAACGGTGGATACCGGAACCACGTTTCTCCCCGCCCAGGCTGCCAAGGCCTGAGTTATCTGCTTTGCAGCAGGATGACTGCTGTGATATTTCATCTTCCTCGCAAAGGACTGTTGGACAGTCAATTGCTTACTGGAAGTAGTACAAGTGGTCTTCCGACTTCCCCTCTGGGATGACGATCGACTCCCAGCAGCTACAACAGCAGCGCAAGCAGCAGTAGGCGTTACACTCAAGGATGCATCGGAGGAATCCCAGGCAGGAGAGGCAGACTTGACAGTGACATGGCCTGCAGGACTATTGGCTTTCCTGGGTAAGGAGGAAATTGACACTGAGGGAGTTGGTGGTGTGGTTTGCAGGAGCTTGGTTACAAGAGGAAGGGATTTAGTGGTCAGTGGACTGCTTCCGCTGTCACCCAAAGTTTTTGAACTTGTCACTGACTTATGATGAATGCGCTGCAGGTGACGTATAAGGGAGGATGTTCCGAGGTGGTTAACGTCCTTACCCCTACTTATTACAGCTTGACAAAGGCAACACACGGCTTTACACCTGTTGTCCGCATTTGTGTTGAAATAATTCCACACCGAAGAGCTGATTTTTTTTGTATTTTGACCAGGCATGTCAATGGCCATATTCGTCCCACGGACAACAGGTGTCTCCCCGGGTGCCTGACTTAAACAAACCACCTCACCATCAGAATCCTCCTTGTCAATTTCCTCCCCAGCGCCAGCAACACCCATATCCTCATCCTGGTGTACTTCAACAGTGACATCTTCAATTTGACTATCAGGAACTGGACTGCGGGTGTTCCTTCCAGCACTTGCAGGGGGCGTGCAAATGGTGGAAGGCACAAGCTCTTCCCGTCCAGTGTTGGGAAGGTCAGGCATCGCAACCGACACAATTGGACTCTCCTTGGGGATTTGTGATTTAGAAGAACGCACAGTTCTTTGCTGTGCTTTTGCCAGCTTAAGTCTTTTCATTTTTCTAGCGAGAGGATGAGTGCTTCCATCCTCATGTGAATCTGAACCACTAGCCATGAACATAGGCCAGGGCCTCAGCTGTTCCTTGCCACTCCGTGTCGTAAATGGCATATTGGAAAGTTTACGCTTCTCATCAGACGCTTTCAATTTTGATTTTTGGGTAATTTTACTGAACTTTTGTTTTTTGGATTTTACATGCTCTCTACTATGACATTGGGCATCGGCCTTGGCAGACGACGTTGATGGCATTTCATCATCTCGGCCATGACTAGTGGCAGCAGCTTCAGCACGAGGTGGAAGTGGATCTTGATCTTTCCCTATTTTAACCTCCACATTTTTGTTCTCCATTTTTTAATGTGTGGAATTATATGCCAGTATCAATAGCAATGGCCACTACTATATATACTGCGCACAACTAAAATGCACCAGAGGTATAGAATGTAGATGATAGTATACCTAATGACGACACAGAGGTAGGTACAGCAGTGGCCTTCCGTACCGTACTGCTATATATAGTATACTGGTGGTCACTGTGTCAGCAAACTGCAAAACTAAAATGCACCACAGGTATAGAATGTAGATGGATAGTATACTTAATGACGACACAGAGGTAGGTACAGCAGTGGCCTTCTGTACCGTACTGCTATATATAGTATACTGGTGGTCACTGTGTCAGCAAACTGCAAAACTAAAATGCACCACAGGTATAGAATGTAGATGGATAGTATACTTAATGATGACACAGAGGTAGGTACAGCAGTGGCCTTCCGTACCGTACTGCTACATATAGTATACTGGTGGTCACTGTGTCAGCAAACTGCAAAACTAAAATGCACCACAGGTATAGAATGTAGATGGATAGTATACTTAATGACGACACAGAGGTAGGTACAGCAGTGGCCTTCCGTACCGTACTGCTATATATAGTATACTGGTGGTCACTGTGTCAGCAAACTGCAAAACTAAAATGCACCACAGGTATAGAATGTAGATGGATAGTATACTTAATGATGACACAGAGGTAGGTACAGCAGTGGCCTTCCGTACCGTACTGCTATATATAGTATACTGGTGGTCACTGTGTCAGCAAACTGCAAAACTAAAATGCACCACAGGTATAGAATGTAGATGGATAGTATACTTAATGATGACACAGAGGTAGGTACAGCAGTGGCCTTCCGTACCGTACTGCTACATATAGTATACTGGTGGTCACTGTGTCAGCAAACTGCAAAACTAAAATGCACCACAGGTATAGAATGTAGATGGATAGTATACTTAATGACGACACAGAGGTAGGTCCAGCAGTGGCCTTCCGTACCGTACTGCTATATATAGTATACTGGTGGTCACTGTGCCAGCAAACTGCAAAACTAAAATGCACCACAGGTATAGAATGTAGATGGATAGTATACTTAATGACGACACAGAGGTAGGTACAGCAGTGGCCTTCTGTACCGTACTGCTATATATAGTATACTGGTGGTCACTGTGTCAGCAAACTGCAAAACTAAAATGCACCACAGGTATAGAATGTAGATGGATAGTATACTTAATGACGACACAGAGGTAGGTACATCAGTGGCCTTCCGTACCGTACTGCTATATATACTGGTGGTTACTGTGTCAGCAAACTGCACAACTGAAATGCACCACAGGTATATAATCTAGATGGATAGTATACTTAATGACGACACAGAGGTAGGAACAGAAGTGGCCTACTGTACCGTAATGCTATATATTATATACTGGTGGTCACTGGTCAGCAAAACTCTGCACTGTACTCCTCCTATATAATATTATACTGGTGGTCCCCAGTCCCCACAATAAAGCAGCACACTGAGCACAGATATGGAGTGTTTTTCAGGCAGACAACGTATACTGGTGGTCACTGTCAGCAAAACTCTGCACTGTACTCCTACTATATAATACAGCTGCTTCCCAGTCCCCACAATTAAGCAGTGTGAGCACAGATATATGCAGCACACTGAGCACAGATATGGAGTGTTTTTCAGGCAGACAACGTATACTGGTGGTCACTGTCAGCAAAACTCTGCACTGTACTCCTCCTATATACAGCTGCTCCCCAGTCCCCACAATTAAGTAATAAGCAAGCACAAAATATTTGCAATGCATCAACATAAACAGAGAGGACGCCAGCCACGTCCTCTCCCTAACATTTCCAATGCACGAGTGAAAATGGCGGCGAAGCGCGACTGCTTATATAGAATCTGAATCTCGCGAGAATCCGACAGCAGGATGATGACGTTCGGGCGCGCTCGGGTTACCCGAGCCATACGGGAGAATCCAAGTATGGCTCGGACCCGTGTAAAAAGGGTGAAGTTCGGGGGGGTTCGGTTTCCGAGAAACCGAACCCGCTCATCACTACACTTTACTGAGTATGGGTTATACAGCACTAAGTCTTTATCTACCTTTTGAGTATGAATAGTTGGATAAGTGCATAATATTACTGTGGTTTCTTTCACCATGTGTCTGAATACGGTTAAAACGTTTATAAAGTAATGCAGTAATATGTTTCTTCTACATACTTGAAATGTATCTGTAGTTGATTATGTGCTCATATTGCTTATTATACTAATGCATAACATGTGACTGACTGCTGGTGTGATTGCTGTCTTTACTATATATTCTGTCAGTTTTATTCTATCTATTCCGATCCTCAATGCTGGTATATAGCAGGGTAGGGTCGGATTGTATGTCACTTTAACATGCCTTAAAGTTATTACAGTCACAAATTGTGTATAACACTGTGTAAGTGTTGATTGTTTATCATGTCTTAGAGCAGCAAAGGTGAGGAAGATACACTCACAGCAACACCAACACTCATATCATGTTTGTCTTGCAAAGCTCAGTTAACCTCTCAAGATATGGTTCAGGAAGATTTGTGGGCAAATTGTTTTAGCTTTCACCAAGGTCTCTTGAATAGTACAAGGCAGATACAGGTGCAAGTTGATCCCCCTTGGGCTAGGTTTGCACAAACATTATCCAGTATAGCTGAGCGGAAACAGACTGAAAAGCCAGTGGAAAGTAAATCTACATCTTCACAGTCTACAATTGTTTCAGAATAGGATTCATCGGAGGATGAAGGCTCATTAAGCTCTGGTTCTGCATACGAAGAGGAGGAGGTAGGACTCAGCTCAATGGACATAGCTGAGTTAATTAAGACAATAAAAGCCATTCTATACTTAGAAGAATCAGCAGAGCCTGTGTTAAAATCCAAGGCACCTGTGTTTAAACGTCCCAAAACAGAAAAGACTGAGTCTCCTGGGTCAGATCAGCTGACGGAAATCATGGAAGAGGCTTGGGCTATACCCAGTAACAAGTTTAGAATTCCTAGGAAATGGAATTCCAATGATCCTCTTCTAGCTGGGGATTGTTTAAAGAGGGAGGTGGCCCGCAAAGTAAATACGCATGTTATTCGATTAGTGCAAAAATCTACATTACCTCTGTTTAAAAAAAAAAAAAATCCCTGTCTGGGGCAATCATAAGACCAGCCATGGCTTCAGCTTGGACGGCAAAAGCAGTGGCTGCCTGGGCTGATGAATTGAAAGGAGATCTTTCAATGGCATCTGGAGAGCAGAAATCCCATATGGCACATATAAAACAGGCTGCGATGTTCTTGGAAGAAGTAGCTTTGGATATGGGTACAATTGCCTCCAGGGCATCAGCTTCAACAGTAGCCGCTCACAGAGCAGTTTGGCTATGTACAGTATATGGAAAGCTGATTCAGAATCTAAAAAGGTTTTAGAGTCGTTACCTTTCTCTGGAGATATTCTTTTTGGTAAAGAATTGACAGATATTGTCAATTTGTATGTGGAAGTTTCCTTCCACATACAAATTCAAACATAAAGTTGCAGGTTTTTGGCCCTTTCAGTCTCAAGGAAAAGCTAAAGAGAAAAGTGATGGCAAACAGCCCCAATACAACAAGTCTGGTAAGACTAAAAAGCATTGGGCTACCAGAGGACTGGTTGATAAAATAGAAAATAAGCCATCAGCCGGATGGTGCAGGCCTCCATGTGGGGGATTTCAGGGTGGGGGGCCGACTTCTTTAGTTTTCTCAGATCTGGCAGCAGTCTACAACAGATGCCTGCATGCAGGAAGCAGTATCTCCCAGTTATGCATTTGCCTTCAAGAAACACCCTCCTTAAAGGTTTTTTTTTGTACCAGCCCATCTCGGGTATAGACAAAGGCCAGGGTTTTGCAAGAGGCAGTTCAGAAATTGCTTCAGTCATGGGTAATCATTCCAGTTCCTCCTGCACACCGAGGACAGGGTTTTTACTCCAACCTGTTTCTAGTTCAGAAACCAGATGGGTCATTCCGGCCCATACTTAATCTCAAAGTGCTGAACAAGTACATTTGGGTACCTCGGTTTCATATGGAGACTTTATGTTCCATCATTTTGGCCATGGAGCCAGGGGATTATATGGCATCCCTGGATATACAGCATGCTTACCTACACGTTCCTATAGCACTGTCCCATCAGTGCTTTCTCAGGTTTGCTATCCTTCAACAGAATTTTCAGTTCCAGGCCCTACCTTTTGGGTTAGCCACAGCCCCCAGAGTATTTACCAAAATTATGGTAATGGCAGCTTATCTCCGCCAGAAGGGGATGAGAATTTTTCCATACCTCAACGATCTTTTAATCCTGTCACAGTCTCAGGAATTGCTCCAGTGTCATCTGCAACAGACAATAATGTGTCTGCAAAAGCACGGGTGGCTCATAAATTTGTCGAAATCGTCTCTGTTCCGTCACAGCGGATGACTGACTTGGGGGCTGTACTGGATTCAAGACTTCAAAGAGTATTTTTACCTCTGAACAAGATATCCAAAGTTCAGTCAAGTATTCAGGATCTGCTATACAGTCAAAGGGTATCTATTCACGTAGCAATGCGTGTGATGGGATTGATGGTGTCAACATTCGACATGGTGGAGTATGCACAGTTCCACTCGAGGCCTCTTCAGTATCTGATCCTTGCTAAATGGAATTGATTTCATCAGATGATAAAAACGCAGACTATGGTCCTTACGGTAGAAGTAAGGAGGTCGGACAAAGGGAGACCCTTTTGAGTATAAGATTGGGAAATTCTGACAACAGAAGCCAGTCTCCAGGGCTGGGGAGCAGTTTCAGGAATATTTTGTTTCCATGGGCAATGGACCAAGTAAGAAGGTTGTCTGCCAATAAATATATTGGAACTTTGGGCCATATACATGGCACTGATTCAGGCAAAAGACATCCTTCGAGGAAAAACAGTTCAGATCCACTCGGACAATGGCCCTCATTCCGAGTTGATCGCTTGCTAGCTGTTTTTAGCACCCGTGCAAATGCATAGTCTCCGCCCACGGGGGAGTGTATTTTTGCTTTGCAAGTGTGCGAAAGCTTGTGCAGCCGAGCTCTGCAAAAACATTTTGTGCAGTTTCAGAGTAGGTCTGAACTTACTCACTTGAGATCACTTCAGTTTTTTTGGTGCCGGAATTGAAGTCACACACCCGCCCTCCAAACGCCCCGACACACCTGCGTTTTCCCTACCACTCCGAGAAAACGGTCAGTTGACACCCATAAATGCCCTCTTTCTGTCAAACTTCTTGTGTTCTGCTGTGCGTAAGGATTCTTCGTTAAATCCATAGCTCAGCAACGATCCACATTGTACCAGTACGACGCGCGTGCGCATTGCGGTGCATACGCATGCGCAGTACAGACCTGATCGCAGCGCAGCAAAAATTGGCAGCGTGTGATCAACTCGGAATGACCCCCAATGTGACGGCAATAGCGTACCTTAACCATCGGGTAGGTAATCGCAGCCAGAAAGCAATTATGGAGGTAAGTCACACATTAAAGTGGGCAAAACTTTATCATCCAGCCTTGTCCCCAGTGTTCATTATGGGAGTCCCAAACTGGGAAGAGGATTTTCTCAGTCGACACGATATTCAGGTAAGTGAATGGGCTCTACGCCCGGAAATCTTCCAGACTCTAGTCGACAAGTGGGAGCTGCCAGAGATAGATCTCATGGCATCCCGTCAGAACAACAAAGTTCTCACATACGGGTCAAGAACAAAGGATCCCAGAGCGATCTTTGTGGATGCTCTGTCAGGGAGATGGGGCTTTCATCTGCATATGTTTCCCCCAATCACCTTATTACCCAGGGTGGTGAGAAAGATAAAGCAAGGAAAGGATGCCATGATACTAATAGTTCCGGCTTGGCCCAGAAGACATTGGTACACAGATCTGCAGAGAATGTCGATGGATGCTCTCAGTGGCGGATTTAGGGGGGGGGGCACCAAGGCACGTGCCCCCCCTGTCATTTTTAGTGCAGACTGACATGCGGACGAGTGTCCGCATGTCAGTCTGCGGTCTTGTTTCGTCCCCTGCTGTTAGGAGGGACACGGAGGGCACAGTGCGCGCCTCTCCTGTGTCCCTCCTGTGTCTCCGGCGGCCGCTGGTCTCATAAAGGAAGTGCCGTTCGTGAGCACTTCCTTTATTACAGTGACCCGCGGCCGCCGGAGACCCAGGAGGGACACAGGGAGGCGTGCACTGTGCCCTCCGTGTCCCTCCTAACAGCAGGGGAGCGGGGGGGAGCAGCGGCGGCGGCGGAGGAAGGGGGGGGGACGGGGGACGCACTGGGGGGGAATATCTGGCACTGGGGGCATATTTGCAGGGAGGGGGGGGGGGCGAATATCTGGCACTGGGGACATATATGGCACTGGGGGGAATATCTGGCACTGGGGGCATATCTGGCACTGGGGGGGGGATATCTGGCACTGGGGGCATATGTGGCACTGGGGGGGGGGATATCTGGCACTGGGGGGAATAACTGGCTGGGAAGGGATATCTGGCACTGGGGCATTGTCTGGCACTGGGGGCATATGTGGCACTGGGGGGGGGAATATCTGGCACTGGGGCATATGTGGCAATGGGGGCATATATAGCACTGGGGGCATATGTGGCACTGTCGGGGAATATCTGGCACTGGGGGTATATGTGTACCTGGCACATGGGGGGGGCTATATTTGGCACTGGGGGCATGTGAGTACCTGGCACCGTGGGGGAATATCTGGCACTGGGGTCATATGTGGCACTGGGAGCACAGCCCTAGCAACAAGGACTACCTCCTAGCAACGAGCATGACACCCAGTGCATGAAACCCCTGGCAACGAGCATGACACCCAGTGCATGAAACCCCTGGCAACGAGCATGACACCCAGTGCATGAAACCCCTGGCAACGAGCATGACACCCTGAGCATGAAAACCCCTGGCACCGTGCATGGAACCAAGAGCATGAAACCCCTGGCAACGAGCATGACACCCAGTGCATGAAACCCCTGACAACGAGCAGGTATTTGAAAAGTAATTAGAAGCCTTACTGTAGGACTTAATGTGTAATGGGCATTACGGTGTGTGGCATAATGTATCACGGACATTGCGGTGTGTGTCATAATGTGTCGCAGGCATTACGGTGTATGGTATACTCTATCGCTGGCATTGTGATATGTGGTATAATGTCTCAGGGTCATTGCAGTGTGTGGCATAATGTATCACGGACATTGCGGTGTGTGTCATAATGTGTCAGGCATTACGGTGTGTGGTATACTATATCACGGGCATTGTGGTATGTGGTATAATGTCTCAGGGTTATTACAGTGTGGCATAATATATAACGGGCATTGCGGTGTGTGGCATAGGGTATAACGGGCATTGCGGTATGTGTCACAGGCATTACGGTGTATGGTATACTATATCACGGGCATTGTGGTATAATGTCTCAAGGTCATTGCAGTGTGTGGCATAATGTGTCCCAGACATTGTATGTGCTATAATGTATCAGGGGCAGTGCAGTGTGTAGCATAATGTATAACGGGCATTGCGATTCCTGTCATAATGTGTCACAGGCATTACGGTGTGTGGCATAATGTGTCTGGGGCATTACAGTGTGTGCATATTGTGTCATGTGCATTATTGTGTGTGGAATAATGTCTAAGGGCCATTGCAGTATGTGGAATAATGTATACTGGGCATTACTATAAGGAGGAAAAATGACAAATAATGTAAGGGGCATGAATCAGGATTATTTTTCTTTTCTGTGGTGGCCAACGTCTGGGCGTGCAGGTTGCAAAACTGGGGTATAAGGTAGTCTTTTCCTGCAATACCACGCCCATTCCAACGAAGCCACGCCCATTCCAACGAAGCCACGTCCCTTATGGTGCCCCCCCTGTAATTTTTTTCTGGATCCGCCCCTGGATGCTCTATTCCTGCTCCCTCAACATCCAGATCTACTGACGCAGGGTCCTTGTTATGACAGACATCTGGATTGTCACGCACGTTGGGCAGCGGCGACCGCGCTTGTCCCTGCGGGTGGCCTGGTCTGCCCGGCGCCTCTCTTCTCCTGGCGGTCTCCGGCTTCGGCGGCGGGTCGGCGCGTCCCTCCGGCGGCTTCCCGGAAGCAAGGACGCCACCATCATAAGCGAGGGCAAGGAGGCGGAGCAGGTCTGACGTCACCTGCCTGCTCCGCCAATCAGGCTAGGGCGGGGGATTTAAAACCAGACACCAGGCAGAGATCCGGTGCCTGAGTATCTTCGTTTCTCCTGCGGAAGCTGTGATTCCAGAGCTCCCTCGTCCCTGTGATCTCCTGTGCCTCCAAGCATCCTGTGCCTCCAAGCACCCCGTGCCTCCAAGTACCTCCGTGCCTCCAAGTACCTCCGTGCCTCCAAGCACCTCGTGCCTCCAAACACCTTGGTGTCTCCAAATACCTCCGTGCCTCCAAGCACCCCGTGCCCCCAAGCACCTCGTGCCTCCAAACACCTCTGTGCCTCCAAGCACCTCCGTGCCTCCAATTACCTCGTGCCTCCAATTACCTCGTGCCTCCAAGCACCTCCCTGCCTCCAAGCACCTCGTGCCTCCAAGCACCTCCGTGCCTCCAAGCATCTCGTGCCTCCAAGCACCTCCGTGCCTCCAATTACCTCGTGCCTCCAAGCACCTCCCTGCCTCGAAGCACCTCGTGCCTCCAAGCACCTCGTGCCTCCAAGCACCTCGTGCCTCCAAACACCTCCGTGCCTCCAAGCACCTCGTGCCTCCAAGCACCCCCGTGCCTCCAAGCACCTCCGTGCCTCCAATTACCTCGTGCCTCCAAGCACCCTCGTGCCTCCGAGTGCCTACCAGCACTCCCTGTACTCCCAGCACCTCAGTGCCTCCAACCCCACAGTGTCTCCAACACCACAGTGTCTTCAATATCTCAGTACCTCAGCCTTCAGTATTTCTACAAGTCTTGTCTTTCAGGAGACCTTCAAGAATTCCTCTGTGCTTCCTGCTTGCCGTCTTAATCCTGCATGAGGAAGACCTACATCCGGCCATCTCTACTGCGACCCAGTAGCGGTTCCTCTTCCCGGTCATCGGAAGAAGCCCCGAGTCCACAACACTCCCAAACCAGGTCAGTGATAGTATACTCAGGCCCCCATGGACCCGGGGAATCGGAACACGGACTCAAGTGCCATCCAGAACCTGGCTTCTCGAGTACAAAGTCAGGAAGCGGCACAAGGCCAGGTGATGCAGTACCTCCAGCAGTTGTCCGGGCGTCTGGATCAGATTCAGGCGTCTCTAGCCTCAGTAATTCCGGCACCTGTTCCAGTAGTCGCACCAGTTGCCGTTGCCAGCAATGTTCAACCATCGGCCGGTATCACTCCACGCCTTCAGCTGCCTACTCCGTCCCGCTATAATGGGAATCCTAAAAATTGTCGTGGTTTCTTGAACCAATGCGAGGTACATTTCGAGCTACTTGCACACAACTTTCCTACAGACCGGTCCAAGGTAGCATATATTATTTCTCTGTTGGAAGGTTCTGCTTTGGATTGGGTGTCTCCATTATGGGAACGATCTGATCCCATGGTTTCCAACTATACCAGAGGTTCCCAAACTGTGTGCCGTGGCTCCCTGGGGTGCCTCGGAACACTTGCAGGGGTGCCCTGGGTTGGTGGTCCAGGACCAATTCAAATTATTCATGGTCAATATAATAGGCAAAACCAGTGCTGGTGGCTGCCAGTCATAAAATATGTGGCCAAACAGAAGCAAATCTTGTCCCTCACCACACAACTGACCCTAAGGATGACATATAAACGCGATCTACTTAATGTAATAGTTCTTTCTAAATTTCTCAAGAAGAAATTTTTGGCCTAGGGGTGCCGTGAAAAAAATTCTGATATTCTAGGGCGCCGTGATTCAAAAAAGTTTGGAAACCACTGAACTATACCAACTTCATCTCGTCCTTTCGAAGGATTTTCGACGAACCCGGCAGAATGACCACTGCTTCTTCCGACTTGCTCCGTGTTCGACAGGGCGCCCGTTCCGTGGGGCAGTACGTGGTTCATTTCCAGACCATTGTTTCCGAACTACGCTGGAATAATGACGCCCTGAGAGCTGCCTTCTGGAACGGTCTTTCCGACCGGCTGAAAGATGAGCTGGTTACCAGAGATCTGCCGGATCCATTAGAAGATCTGATTTCTCTTTGCGTCAAGGTGGATCTTCGGATGCAGGAGCATGGAAGAGAACGTAGCCGTCCGGATCGTTCCAGGTTCCGGAATCCTACTCCTAGACCGGTGGCCTCACCTAGCTCAGAAGAGCCCATGCAAATTAACCGATCCCGACTGTCTCCGGAAGAACGACAGCGTCGTCGTGAGGGTAAACTCTGCCTTTACTGTGGAGCCGCGGATCATTTTCTTAAGTCTTGTAAATCTCGTCCGGGAAACGGGCAGGCCTAGCTTGTTCCGGAGGAGTCAAGCTGGGGGTTACGACAAAAGCTTCTCCAACTTCGGACTGTTTGCTTCCAGTAACTCTAGTCTCCGATTCAGTCTCCAAGTCTTGTGAAGCCCTATTGGATTCCGGAGCTGCAGGGAACTTCATTTCTTCCTTCTGTGCCCAAAGCTTGGGTTTAAAGTTACGGCCTATCGAGCGGCCAATTTCACTGACGGCTATCAACGGGACTAGAATTTCCAAAGGTCTTATAATGTGGCGCACGGGGCCAGTTAAGCTGCAGGTCGGGGCTCTACATCAGGAAGATTTGGAACTCTTGGTAATCCCGGAAATGCCCCATGATCTGGTTCTTGGAATGCCTTGGCTAAAAAGTCATAATCCCCACATCGATTGGAAGTCGTCACAAATTCTGTCCTGGAGTTCCTTTTGTCACACTAATTGTCTTACTCCTGTTTGTCCGCTCCGTGTCACCTCCAAAACGGATGAAGAGCACATTCCGGAGGCATATCAAGGATACAAGGACGTATTTTCGGAACAAGCTGCTGACCTGTTACCACCTCACAGGCCTTGGGACTGCCCTATTGACCTTGTCCCAGGGAAGACGCCACCCCGTGGTCGCACATATCCTCTGTCTTTTCCCGAGACTCAAGCCATGTCGGAGTATATTAAGTACAATATGCTCAAGGGATTTATTCGCCCCTCTTCCTCCCCTGCTGGTGCGGGCTTCTTTTTCGTGAAGAAAAAGGACGGGGGGTTGAGACCATGCATCGACTACCGCGGCTTAAACGACATTACTATTAAGAATAAATACCCCTTGCCACTAATCACAGAATTATTTGATAGGGTTCGTGGTGCCCGCATTTTTTCCAAACTCGACTTGAGGGGAGCTTATAATCTTATACGCATCCGAGAGGGGGATGAATGGAAGACTGCCTTTAATACCCGAGATGGGCATTACGAATACTTGGTGATGCCGTTTGGTCTTAGTAATGCTCCCGCGGTTTTCCAGGGATTCGTCAATGAAATCTTTCGTGACATGCTGTATCAGAGTGTTGTGGTATATTTGGACGACATACTGATCTTTTCCAAGAATCTTGTCGAACACAGGACTCAAGTCAAAGAGGTGCTCCACCGTTTACGAGAGAATCATCTCTATGCCAAGCTTTCCAAATGTACCTTTGAAGTAACATCTATTCCGTTCCTCGGTTATATCATCTCGGGGACGGAGCTTCGCATGGATCCGGAAAAGCTGTCTGCCATTCGTGACTGGACTCAGCCTCTTTCTTTGAAAGCAATACAAAGGTTCCTGGGCTTTGCGAACTACTACAGGAAATTCATTAAGGGTTTCTCCACCATTGTTGCGCCCATTACCGCCCTGACGAGGAAGGGTTCTAATCCAAGTTTGTGGCCTCCGGAAGCCATTGTAGCTTTTTCTCACTTAAAGTTAGCTTTCATGACGGCTCCAGTTCTCCAACAACCAAATTTCGATGAACCCTTCTTCTTAGAAGTTGATGCATCTTCAGTCGGGGTTGGGGCTGTTCTCTCCCAGTACTCCTCTGATAAGAAATTACATCCGTGTGGCTTCCATTCTCGTAAATTCTCTCCGGCCGAACGAAATTACACTATTGGAGACCAGGAACTCTTGGCTATCAAATCTGCCTTGAAAGAGTGGAGATATCTTCTGGAAGGGGCTAAACATGTGTTTACCATCTACACGGATCACAAGAATTTGCTGTACATCAAATCCGCACAATGCTTGAATCCTCGCCAGGCGAGATGGGCACTTTTCTTTTCCCGATTCTCGTTCATTATCAAGTACCGGGCCGGGACTCTCAATATTAAAGCAGATGCGCTTTCCCGTTCACAAGTTTCCACAGACGAGGATGAACCTCCTAAGCGGGGTTTAATTCTGAATCCAGTTTCTGTCTCTGCTGCTTTAACTACTCCAGCTCCTCCTCCTGGAAGAATGTCCGTACCAGCTAGATTCCGGCCAGGAATACTACTGTGGGTCCATAACTCCAAGTTTTCCGGTCATCCCGGTGCCCAGAAGATGTACAAGTTTCTGCAAAGGTCTTACTGGTGGAACACCATGAGGAAGGATGTACAAGATTGCGTTAATTCTTGTCCCCAATGTACACAACATAAATCTCCTCGTCTGCCTCCTGCAGGGTTACTTCGTCCTCTGCCTATCCCTGTGAGACCCTGGACTCACATTTCCATGGACTTCATCACTGACTTGCCCTGTTCCAAGGGTTGCAACACCGTTTGGGTTAACGTTGACCGTTTTTCGAAGATGGCACACTTTGTGCCTTTGACTGGTCTCCCGACAGCACCGAAACTGGCTCTACTGTTTATCCGAGAACATTTTCGTTTGCATGGATTGCCACAAGAGATTGTTTCTGACCGTGGAGTACAGTTCACCGCCAGGTTTTGGAAAGCCCTCTGTTCAACCCTACAAATTAAACTTAAGTTTTCGTCCGCTTATCATCCCCAAACAAATGGTCAAACGGAACGAGTCAATCAAGATCTAGAGACTTTTCTTCGTTTGTATCTCTCTCCTTCACAGGACAACTGGGTGGAGTTGTTGCCTTGGGCGGAGTTTGCCCATAACCATTTGTTTCATTCTTCCACTGGGGAATCACCATTCTTCGTCAACTACGGGTTCCATCCCCGTGTTCCAGAATTTCCAAGCCTTCCGATAGTAGAGGTTCCTGCTGTAGCGTCCACTCTACAACACTTTGGACAAATTTGGAGAAAGGTTCATGCTAATCTTAAGAAGGTTTCTGTCCGGTACAAGTTCTTCGCAGATAAGAAACGGCGAGCCGCACCTCAATATAAAGTTGGGGACAGGGTATGGCTGTCCACACGTAATCTCAAGTTGAAGGTGCCCACCATGAAATTCGCTCCAAGGTTCATCGGTCCTTACCCGGTGCTACAAGTCTTAAATCCTGTGGTCTGTAAACTGGGTTTGCCTGCCCATCTTCGAATACCTAACGCCTTTCATGTTTCTCTACTCCGTCCCCTCATTCTGAATCGGTTCCACTCAGCATTCCCTAGGCCAACGTCTGTAGTGGCAGAAGCTGGAGCGGAGTTTGAAATCAAAGCTATTCTTGACTCTCGTTATCTTCATAAAAAATTACAGTACTTGGTGGACTGGAAGGGTTATGGTCCTGAGGAGAGAAGTTGGATTGAGGCTACTGAAGTAACGGCTCCTCGTCTGGTTCGGATCTTCCACTCCAGACATCCGACTAAGCCCGGGAAGTGTCCAGGGGCCACTCCTGGAGGAGGGGGTACTGTCACGCACCTCGGGCAGCGGCGACCGCGCTTGTCCCTGCGGGTGGCCTGGTCTGCCCGGCGCCTCTCTTCTCCTGGCGGTCTCCGGCTTCGGCGGCGGGTCGGCGCGTCCCTCCGGCGGCTTCCCGGAAGCAAGGACGCCGCCATCATAAGCGAGGGCAAGGAGGCGGAGCAGGTCTGACGTCACCTGCCTGCTCCGCCAATCAGGCTAGGGCGGGGGATTTAAAACCAGACACCAGGCAGAGATCCGGTGCCTGAGTATCTTCGTTTCTCCTGCGGAAGCTGTGATTCCAGAGCTCCCTCGTCCCTGTGATCTCCTGTGCCTCCAAGCATCCTGTGCCTCCAAGCATCCTGTGCCTCCAAGCATCCTGTGCCTCCAAGCACCCCGTGCCTCCAAGCACCCCGTGCCTCCAAGTACCTCCGTGCCTCCAAGTACCTCCGTGCCTCCAAGCACCTCGTGCCGCCAAACACCTTGGTGTCTCCAAATACCTCCGTGCCTCCAAGCACCCCGTGCCTCCAAGCACCTCGTGCCTCCAAACACCTCTGTGCCTCCAAGCACCTCCGTGCCTCCAATTACCTCGTGCCTCCAATTACCTCGTGCCTCCAAGCACCTCCCTGCCTCCAAGCACCTCGTGCCTCCAAGCACCTCGTGCCTCCAAGCACCTCCGTGCCTCCAAGCACCTCCATGCCTCCAAGCATCTCGTGCCTCCAAGCACCTCCGTGCCTCCAATTACCTCGTGCCTCCAAGCACCTCGTGCCTCCAAGCACCTCGTGCCTCCAAGCACCTCGTGCCTCCAAGCACCTCGTGCCTCCAAACACCTCCGTGCCTCCAAGCACCCCCGTGCCTCCAAGCACCTCCGTGCCTCCAATTACCTCGTGCCTCCAAGCACCCTCGTGCCTCCGAGTGCCTCCCAGCACTCCCTGTACTCCCAGCACCTCAGTGCCTCCAACATCACAGTGTCTCCAACACCACAGTGTCTTCAATATCTCAGTACCTCAGCCTTCAGTATTTCTACAAGTCTTGTCTTTCAGGAGACCTTCAAGAATTCCTCTGTGCTTCCTGTTTGCCATCTTAATCCTGCATGAGGAAGACCTACATCCGGCCATCTCTACTGCGACCCAGTAGCGGTTCCTCTTCCCGGTCATCGGAAGAAGCCCCGAGTCCACAACACTCCCAAACCAGGTCAGTGATATGGATCGACTGTCTTTGACGGCGTGGCTCTTGAGACCTCTATCCTGAAGCCAAGAGGATTCTCACAACAGGTAATTCAAACAATGCTCAGAGCAAGGAAACCTTCATCAGCTCGAATTTATCACCGAATATGGCAAACCTATATTCATTGGTGCAGTAAACGGAAAATGGACCCTAGGTCTTTCAGAGTTTTCAGGGTCTTAGCAGGGATGGATAAAGGTTTGAAGGTGGCATCCTTGAGAGTGCAAGTGTCAGCATTGACTGTATGGTTCCAAAAGAAAATTGCCAACTTACAGGATGTGCGTACTTTTTTCCAGGGTATGCTGCGCATTCAACCTCCTTTTGTTCTTTCTACAGTGCCTTGGGACTTAAGTTTAGTCCTAAAGGCCATTCAAGTTGCCCCATTTGAACCACTTAATAAAGTGGATCTTAAATAGTTGACAAGTTCTCTTTCTACTGGCCATGGCATCAGCTAGAAGAGTGTCAGATTAAGGGGCATTGTTATGTCCTCCATTTCTGATTTTTTATCCAGATAGAGCGGTTCTCAGAACTAAATCTGGGTATCTTCCCAAGGCGGTGTCTAAATTTCACCTTAACAAAGAAATTGTAGTCCTGGCTTTCCAGGAACCGGGCCTTTATGCGGGAGATACATCACTGGACGTGGTCTGTGCCTTAAGGATCTCCGTGGATCATACCAGTGCCATCAGAGAGACGGATTCTCTCTTTATTCTCTACGGATTTTACAAGAGAGGATGGCCTGCTGATAAGCAGACACTGGCGAGGTGGCTTCGGATGACTATTTCAGAAGCATAGTCTCACGCTAATCTCCCTGTTCCAGCTAATGTCTCTGCTCACTCTACTTATAAGGTAGGTCCATCATGGGCAGCACAACGTCGTGCTCCAGCAGAACAGATATGTAAGGCAGCCACATGGTCTTCCATTAACATATTCATTAGACATTATGCCGTGGATACCTTTGCCTCTCAGGACGCTGAATTCGAGCGAAGGATTCTCCTGTCTAATCAGGAGCATCCCCACCACTACATTGCTTTGGGAAATCCCAATGTTATCCCTTGGATAACCTGTGAACCCTGCCGGAGAAATATACGTTATGGTAAGAACTTACTGTTGATAATGGTATTTCTCCTAAGTCCACAGGATCCACAGGGATTCCACTCTGATGCGCCTGATTTGAAGATCCTTTTACTCACTAACCTTCCTTCTTGTACGGAAGGGTGTGCATGCATGTTTGTTCTTTTCGCCTGGTTATGGCTATCTATGATGCTCCTGCCTTAAGCTTTGGTAAAACAACTGAGTTGTCTGAGCCAGGAGGCGGGGATATATGGATGGGCCCGTTGCATGCTGGGAGGCCAAAAAGCTTTGACCGATTGGTGCAAATCCGCTGTCGCTTCATCATATCCCAATGTTATCCTGTGGATCTTGTGGATTTAGGATGAATACCGTTATCAACGGTAAGTTCTTACCAAAACGTATATTTCACTTTCAGCTAAAGGAGTCATTTGGTCTGTGTGGTGGCCACTAGTACACATAACATAGATGAGGAGCAGCCTTAGCCTTTTATTATATGGGATTTTATTTCAATTTACTGCAGGTATACAGATAATTCTAAAGGTTTGTAACCTTTCCCCCACTGTATCTTGGCTTTGAAAACCACTACAGCATAGGAAATTATCACACCTTCCTGCCCACATCACTTGGAAGCAGGTTGGATGCAGGAGAGCCGCCTACTCTTCTGGGGCTGCAGGGGATTTACCCAAAAATCGTGAGTCTATCGCAGCTTCCGGGAGGGTAGGACAGTATGATGTTAGGGTGTGCATTATCCGTGTCCAACACGTTTTCAGTAGCAGAGTAATACGAGTCTTTCCGTTAAGAGTTTTTTTTCTACATTACCTGCTAAATCAATAAGGAGCTGAATGCATACATTGTACACAATTAAAATCGTAATTATACTGAAATGGAATTACACTTAGAGTATATTGCCGATTCCAGGACAGGTTTCCTGCATACCATTCAGCAGCATGTACAAGAGACTTGAAATATGTTCCTTGAGCCAGTCTGACAGTATGATAATCGACTCTCTAATTATATGTATAATCACTGACAGTTTAGAAAGCCTCAGGAAAAAAATCTTGGAAAAAAAATACTTCTTGTGCAGAAGCCAAACCTTGTTTTATAAAGACAGAGTGTCTAGACTAAAGGGAAATCGAAGGGATTAGAAAAATGATCATATGAAAAAGTGACTTTTGTTTTCTTGCAATAGTTGTTCCCTGAAATTTTTTACTTGAAATTTCAGACCAGCGCAATGGGATATTAACATCAGAAAGACCTCGGCTGGAACAGGTATCATGCAGTGACAATTTTTCAGGACAGATGGTTTATCACAGTGTGAGCTGGTAAAAACTTTGCTGTAAAGGCATCTCAGCATTACATAGAAGGAGACAATGTTACTATGAAAACATTCCCCTGTTTCTCTCTTAATGATTTTTCCATATGGTCGCTGAGTGTGTGTGTGTTTGTGTTTTTAAAGGTTGACATACACATACTGAGAAGCAAAGGGTGCTCTCTCTAAGATTTCAAACACTTTCACTGCAATGTTTGCCATTATTTCTATCCCTGTGAACTACATAACAGAGACATAAACACTGGTTACATAGGAGCTGACACGGAGTTAAATCATGTGCTTCAATTTACGGAAGATATAATGCATGTTTTCACAGCAGGTGCTGCAGAACCAATCATATGTTTCTCCATTTGTGACTGGAGAGGTGATCTCATGTATAGTAGGCATTGTGTGGTGAGTACATGTTGACGGAATCACGGGCACATCAAAATTGGTAGTAAGCATAATGACAGTTGTATTCAGACATAATGTTTTCTCCACAAATAAGACTGATTGAAGTGTACAGTTATGATGACGAGGATCAATATAAAACCAAGCATACAGACATGGGGCCTAATTCAGAGATGGAAACAATGCAGATGTTCCAGGTAACTGAGCGATTTTTGGCAGATTGCGCATAGTATACATCACAGTACCACCGCTATCCCGCTCGCAATGAGGATTTCATTGCAAAGGGATTGAGAGGACGTAATCATTTGGAGGTATAAAAGGGAGTGTTGCAAAAATGCAGACAAGGCATTGCAGTTTTGGAGCATATATGTGCCATAAGCTGCAAGCTCTTACATACAGAAACATGGCATTTGCAACACTAATGCTATGCCCAGTCTGCGTATCTATAGTATAGATGTGCACCGGAAATTTTTCGGGTTTTGTGTTTTGGTTTTGGATTCGGTTCCGCGGGCGTGTTTTGGATTCGGACGCGTTCTGGCAAAACCTCCCTGAAAATTTTTTGTTGGATTCGGGTGTGTTTTGGATTCGGGTGTTTTTTTTTCAAAAACCCCTCAAAAACTGGTTAAATAATACAATTTCGGTGTAATTTTGATCCTATAGTATTATTAACCTCAATAACCACAATTTCCACTCATTTCCAGTCTATTCTGAACACCTCACACCTCACAATATTATTTTTAGTCCTAAAATTTGCACCAAGGTCGCTGGATGACTAAGCAAAGTGACCCAAGAGGGCGGCACAAACACCTGGCTAATCTAGGAGTGGCACTGCAGTGTCAGACAGGATGGCACTTCAAAAATTAGCCCCAAACAGCACATGATGCAAAGAAAAGGGAAAAAGGGGTGCACTGTGGTCGCTGGACGGCTAAGCTAAGCGACACAAACACCTCAATATCACAGGAATTATTCGTTCTAATCAATGGTATTATTGGTCCAAATCACCGAAAGAAAATGACAAAATCACTGGAATTATTCGTTCTAATCAATGGTATTATTGTCCAAATCACTGGAAGAAAATGACAAAATCACTGGAATTATTCGTTCTAATCAATGGTATTATGGGTCCAAATCACTGGAAGAAAATGACAAAATCACTGGAATTAAATGGCAGTAATGTCGGGAATTATATCAAATGGCAGTACCACTGGACATATACGGAAGTGTCAGACAGGATGGCACTTCAAAAAATTGGCCCCAAACAGCACATGATGCAAAGAAAAGAGAAAAAGAGGTGCACTGTGGTCGCTGGATGGCTAAGCTAAGCGACACAAACACCTCAATATCACAGGAATTATTCGTTCTAATCAATGATATTATTGGTCCAAATCACTGGAAGAAAATGACAAAATCACTGGAATTATTCGTTCTAATCAATGGTATTATTGGTCCAAATCACTGGAAGAAAATGACAAAATCACTGGAATTATTCGTTCTAATCAATGGTATTATTGGTCCAAATCACTGGAAGAAAATGACAAAATCACTGGAATTATTTGTAAACATTTGTAGAAAGTCGCTGCTCTCTGATTACAGAAATGCTCAGATATTCCTGCGAATCCACACTCCCTTCCCAGAGGAAAAAGAAATTGAAAAACCGTTGTTTGAGTATGTTTGTTCTCTTTCCCTTACAAAGGAACAAACCACTTTCCAAGAAGACTGACGTTTTTGGGATTATGGAGACATAATGTTTTTGAATATAAATCATAAAGCAGGTAGTGTATTAGAGCAAAAGAGTGCAAGAGACCAGCCATGCAGTTTCTGAAATATTATGACAAAATGTTACTGTATTTCATAAGCACTCATTCCTAACTCTGCTAAGTACTGTTTGGTATACTGTATCTGGCTTCCATGAGGTAGTTGTCCATTAATTCAGCTTCCATTGACCTTTTTGAAAGCGGTAGAAGTTATCGATTCTTTTTTTTATTTTTATTTTCCCCTATTTTTAATTTTCTCCTGCATAGCCCAGTAAAATGTTGCAAAGTTAAGTATTGACTTGTGCCTTATGGGGGTCCACTTCTTCACCAAACCCAGCCAAATCTCATCCTAACCCTCTGTTTCACGTTCTCTATGTACCCCATCTGTGTCACCCATGTCTGTCTACCCCTCCCCTTTAGATTGTAAGCTCTCACGAGCAGGGCCCTCTTCCCTCATGTGCTTATCCTTTGTCTTACTTTAATAATCTTCAACTGTACCACATCCAGCAGTCTTCTGCCACCTGATACTTATTCCAGTGGCATCTGCTGTTGTAACTATGTGTATTTACCCTGTACTTGTCCTATACTGTCATCAACTGTAAGTTGCTGTTTTCCTGTTTGATTATTTATGTACTCTGTAATTGGGCGCTGCAGAACCCTTGTGGTGCCATATAAATAAATAATAATAATAATATAGGGTGTATAATCCCCAGCTGTATCTCACACATCACACAGTAGAGTACATAGGGTGTATAATCCCCAGGTGTATCTCACACATCACTCAGTACAGATTACAGGACACGTTGCACAGTACAGTATACATACTGCTCACAAAAATGCAGCACATATATGGAATGGATACTTGCAGTGACACAGATCTGCAAGATACAGCAATGGCCTACTGTATAACTATATACTGTTGGTCACCAAAATGCTGCACTGTAATACTATATATACTGCTCACAAAAATGCAGCACAGATATGGAATGGATACTTGCAGTGACACAGAGCTGTAAGATACTACAGCAATGGCCTACTGTACTGTACAACTATATACTGTTGATAACCAAAATGCTGCACTGTCCTACTATATACTGCTCACAATAATGCAGCACAGATATGGAATGGATACTTGCAGTGACACAGAGCTGAAAGATACTACAGCAATGGCCTAATGTACTGTACAACTATATACTGTTGGTCACCAAAATGCTGCACTGTCCTACTATATACTGCTCACAATAATGCAGCACAGATATGGAATGAATACTTGCAGTGACACAGAGCTGCAAGATACTACAGCAATGGCCTAATGTACTGTACAACTATATACTGTTGGTCACCAAAATGCTACACTGTCCTACTATATACTGCTCACAATAATTCTGTACAGAAATGGAATGGATACTTACAGTGACACAGAGCTGCAAGATACAGCAATGGCCTACTGTACAACTATATACTGTTGGTCACCAAAATGCTGCTCTGTAATACTATATATACTGCTCACAAAAATGCAGCACAGATATGGAATGGATACTTGCAGTGACACAGAGCATCAAGATACAGCAATGGCCTACTGTACTGTACTGTATATGTATACTGCTGGTCACCAAAATGCTGCACAGTCCTACTATATACTGCTCACAATAATGCAGCACAGATATGGAATGGATACTTGCAGTGACACAGAGCTGCAAGATACTACAGCAATGGCCTAATGTACTGTACAACTATATACTGTTGGTCACCAAAATGCTGCACTGTCCTACTATATACTGCTCACAATAATGCAGTGCAGAAATGGAATGGATACTTACAGTGACACAGAGCTGCAAGATACAGCAATGGCCTACTGTACAACTATATACTGTTGGTCACCAAAATGCTGCTCTGTAATACTATATATACTGCTCACAAAAATGCAGCACAGATATGGAATGGATACTTGCAGTGACACAGAGCTGCAAGATACAGCAATGGCCTACTATACTGTACTACTATTATACTGGTGGTCCCCACAATGCAGCACACTGAGTACAGATATTTGCAGCACACTGAGCACAGATATGGAGCTTTTCAGGCAGAGAACGTAGATATTTTCTGCACACTGAGCACAGATATTTGCAGCACACTGAGCACAGATATTTGCAGCACACTGAGCACAGATTACAGAGTTTTTCAGGGAGAGAACGCAGCCACGTCCTCTCCGTTCAATCTCCAATGCACGAGTGAAAATGGCGGCGATGCGCGGCTCTTTATATAGAATACGAATCTCGCGATGGTCCGACAGCGGGAGGATGATGTTCGGGTACGTTCACGCTAACCGAGCAAGGGGGGAAGATCCTAGGCTACCTTGGAACCGTGTAAAATAGGTGAAGTTCGGGGGGGTTTGTATCTCGACGAACCGAACCCGCTCATCTCTAATCCATAGTGCTACACTTAACCACTTGCCTGGCATTGTTGCATGTGATGTGACTGCAGCCAGGTGTTCGTTACCTAGCCAGGTCACATCACATGTGACGTGCTGCCTACCAGTGCCAGATTAAGGTCCTGATGGGTCTGGAGCTGAAATTTATGAAGGGCCTAATGTGCGCTGGCGCAGGGGGTGTGACCAGCATGGTGGGGGTGTGACTACTGATATAGGGGTGTAGTCTGTGCCATGGGGTGTGGCTAGCACCATGGAGGGCAAAGCTAGCCACCTACCTTCAATTTACAAATTCACTATATATACTTTACGGATGTATTCTCTCTAAACATACATATATATATATATATATATATATATATATATATATATACCTGAGCAGTTACCCCGGCACTCTGATTATCCACTGCGGGATACGTCTTGCTCCGGTGCCCTCCCCTACCGAGGGTCTCCCCTCTGATGTAGACAGCAACAAAGAACGAGGCGGCACTCGGAGACTGTACAACAAATGTGTATTCAAAGAAAGTGCCATCTTTGCACTTTCTTTGAATACACGTTTGTTGTACAGTCTCCGAGTGCCGCCTCGTTCTTTGTTGCTATATATATATCTATACACATACACACACATATATGTATATACTGGAAAACAGGTATATTACATGATCAACGTTTCAGGGCATCCGCACCATCATTAGGACCACAATGCATTGTATGTGGTTCTTCTGACGCCCCGAAACATTGATTGTGGAATATACTTATTTGCCAGCAGGAACACTTTGAGTGCTGTTTATTGGAGAGATACTTATGTAGCCAGCCATGTCCATATCACGGGTGCAATTTGGTGCGCCTAACTGCAACTATTCGCACCCAGCGCTGAGTTAATGTATTCTCTACGACCATGCACATGCATACGCACACGTGCAGCCATTCACGGGCACACATGGTGTGACGACTACTTTGTTGCTACATCTGTATGTCTTATTATAATTACGCACAGGGGCAAGCTGCCATCGATATTGTGAGTGCCGGAAGTTCTCCTGGATGAATATGAACATATATATATATAGGAGATCTAGGCGCTATCCTGCTTTGACTGGGCTGTATTTTGGAGTCTGGGTGCCGTAGTGGCAGCTTTTTGATGTCAGGGCCGGCCTCAGGTCAGCTAGCACCATGTTAACCCGCTAGGGTTAGGGTTAGGCTAGGGGGGTTGGGTTTAGACTGCGGGGAGGGTGGTTAGGCACCCCCGGGGAGGGTTAAGGTGAGGCTGCAGGGGAGGGAGGGTTAGGGGGGTTAGGGATTAGGGTTAGGTACCTTTTCCCAAAGGTGTCGGGATTCCCAGCACCGGGATGCAGCAGTCGGTATTTTAACTGCCAGCATCCCGACCGCCAGGATATCATATGTATTCCCACTACTCCACTGTATAGCAATACCACTATTCCTCCAAGATATCATTAATTACACACACCAAAACTTAAATACACCCCATCCCTCAAAATGATCCACCCTGTAGATAGTGTTTAAACACATCAACCCTCAGGTAACATTAATACACACCCATCCCACATAAAGATACACACCACATCCCTCAAATCATATTAATAAACACCCACCCCATATAATACATTCCAACCCTCTTCACATTTATATACTCCTACACCACATAATAATACACCCCACATATAACATTTATACACACCCCACCCCCACACAATAATACCCCCCACAGATATAATTTATAGACACCCCACCCCCACACAATAATACACCCCACAGATATCATTTACATACACACCCCACAGTAATACACCCCACAGATAACATTTAGACCCCCCCACAATAATACACCCCACATTTATAATTTATACACTCACCACAATAATACACCCCCTACACAAATAATACACAACACAGGATAACTTTTTTACACTTCTATAACTTTAATAAACCACTACCCCACCCACAGATTGCTTTTATACACCCTCAACCCACTGCATTTACGTACTGTACATACCACAATTCTTGAACAAGTCTGTCTTTAGCTTGGTGCCTCTTCTGAGTGTGCAGCTGCAGCACAGGAAGAGAGGCCTCCTCACAGCACGTCATTGGTGGCTGCCGGCCCGGGGGAGGGACCAGCCACCAGGAAGCACACACAGTTCCAGCGAGGCTGGCAGGGGGCTGGTATTTGTGGGAGTGACAGCTGTGCGATAAGTCCCTGAAGCTGCCTTTAACAGGGCGGAGGAGGGATTCAGGCAGCGCAGCGCACTAGTTCTTATTGCAGCACAGTGCCCCCTATGAGATAGCGCCAACGCGGCTGCTCAGCTGGAGCAGGCCTCGAGCTGGCCTTGCACACGCCGTCACATCACCAGGCGCGGAGGAAGCGCTGCCGAGACACATTGTATATGCAGGGCATGGAAGGCAGGTAAAGCCTTATACTGTCTCTCTCAGCGGCACCTTTTGTTACACCAGCAACGCGGCCGCGAGAAGGGGACCTAGGGTGTTGCGGGCGGAGGGGGCAATGCCTACCTAGGAGGATGCAGTAGAAGGAAATGTTTTTTCCTGTCTACTGCAGAACAATGCTGTGGGCCTATTTTAGAGGGTGGGCCTGGAGCTGCAGCTCCATCAGCCCCATTGTTAATCCTGCCCTGCTGCTTACTGTTTTCCCCACAGGCCCGGCGACAGGGGGGGTCAAAGGGGACACCCATACCAGGCCCCAACAGTCATAGGGGCCCCGAGCATCAGGGACACAAAATAATGCCTGTTCCGCCTGCCAAATAGCTGAGATTTTGGGAGGTGTTTGGCAGCGGAGAGAGCGGAATGTGGGATGCTGGCGCCGCAGACAAATGAGAGAGGATGCCGTGACCGCCGGAGGGAGCACCAGCAGCTGGTTGTTAGTTAGAGTGGCAGCCATGAGTGACATGGAGGGGAATCACTACAAGTTAGTTATCCGGAGTGCTCCATGTGTGTTTCTCTTGAGCTCCTCACCCCCCTGCACGAGTTGGCGGGAGGGCTGCTGTGCCCGGTGGGGGTAATGTATGCGGTAACCGGCATATTGACTGATCCGTGCTGAGTTTCTGGAGGAGGCAGCAGCTGCATTTTGTAATATGTGTAGGGTTGCTGTGTATGTGTTATATGTATTAGAGGGCTCTGTATGTGTTATATGAATTAGAGGACTGTGTATGTGTGCAAGCTTACTGGGAGTGTAATGTACAGTATATGAGGGCTCTGTGTGTAATATGCGTAGGGTTGCTCTGTATGTGTAATATGTATAGGGGGTTATGTGTGTTAGCTCCCCAGGTGTGTAATAATATTTATAGGTGAGCTGTTTGCGCGTGATCTCCCAGGGTGTGTAATGTGTGTAGGGAAACTACTGCTTCCTGATAAGTTTATGTGGACATGGAAGATTGCTGCAGAGTACTGTATATGTCCCACTGACTAATACATGTACATGCTTGATGTCACACAGACTGTGCTGTCAGTATATTATATATATATATATATATATATATATGTCTATATATATATATATATATATATATATATATATGTCTATATATATATATATATATATATATATATATTATATATATATTGTATGTAATGTCTGTATATATATATATATATATATATATATATATATATTTATTGTATGTGATGTCTGGAGGAGGGGTTGAGCAGGGTGGGCAGAGGTAGGTTGAGGGGGGGGGGCAGAGATATTGGTGTACCGGGCCCCATGATTTCTGTTGCCGGCCCTGGTTCCCCATCATATGGAAGAGGAGATCTGTTCTACAGAAGTGCAGAACGGATCTCCTCTGGCTCCCCAGATCCCCACAGTGATGCTATGCCTGCCAACATCACTTAAGGAAACACACCGTAGAAGGCCATGTGTCTGGCATTCTGGAGCACATGCTCTGAGAAGCACAGTGTGGGGAGGGGAACTTAGTACCTCTCCCAGCACATTTTGGCTGATCTCTGCATGTGCAGAGATCAGCTGCAGCATGGGGACTGATATGACACATGCTCTGCTGGATGGAGGGGGTGGGGTAGTATATGCCAATGGAGGTGTGATGTGTAACCTCTAGGGGGATCTATAACCAGTAAGGGAGGGTGAGGAAAAATGTAAAGTGAAATTATGCTGGACAGGGGAGTGGGGTTACAAAAAATAGGGGGGTGGTTTATAAAATCTGTGGGGGTTTTTTTCACTACTAAGGTGGTGTGGAGGGTACTATTATTAGATTTTAAGACCAATGAGGTACCTTGTGAGCAGTATTTTGCCAATGGGGGCTGGGAAGTAATGTAAACTAATGTTACATATCATTAAAAATACTTTTTAAGCTTTAATAGTAATAAAAAAAAACTGTCAACTTCTGAGTGGTTTTGTGATGAAAAAAGCATAATTTACAGTAAATGAGTAATGCCAATGTTGTTTGTTCTTGTGCATAGGTTGAAAATGTGTACGCAATTGCAAATGAGTCTTGAGATAGCTCCCATGTTGTCTCATTCCATTTCTGGGCAGCAATTTCATTTGTGAATATCAGCAGTTTCAAAGCCAAGAAAATTTCACTTGCAGTTGCATTAGCGTCAATCTATGAATCAGGCCCATTGGTGGTCTGGCCACAGAGATGCTTACAGCTCCATATATCACAAAATATGTGCATTTAGGCCCTCATTCCGAGTTTATTGCTCGATAGCTGCTTTTAGCAGCAGTGCAAACGCTAAGCCGCCGCCCTCTGGGAGTGTATTTTAGCTTAGCAGAAGTGCGAATGAAAGGTTAGCAGAATAGTGCTGAAATTTTTTCAAGCAGTTTCAGAGTAGCTGCAGACCTACTCCTACCTTGCGATCACTTCAGTCTGTTTGGTTCATGGTTTGACGTCACAAACACGCCCTGCGTTCGGCCAGCCACTCCCCCATTTCCCCAGGCACGCCTGCGTTTTTTAGCACACTTCCGGAAAACGGGCAGTTACCACCCAGAAACACCCACTTCCTGTCAATCATTCAACGATCAACAGTGTGACTGAAAAGCGTCGCTAGACCTTGTGTGAAACTGCATAGTTTTGTGTGAAAGTACGTTGCGCATGCGCACTGCGGCCCGTGCGTACTGCGGCTCGTACGCATGCGCAGAAATGCCGATTTTTAGCCTGGTCGCTGCGCTACGAACAACGGCAGCTAGTGATCAACTTGGAATGACCCCCTTAGTCCCATGCATACCATATAGGAACAAATACTGTATGGTCAACTTGTATGCAGCTCTGCATTAGTTTCATAACAATTCAAACAATGATATAGCACACACTGTACTCTAGCTACAATCAGTAGCGTAAGTTTGTCCCAGTTGCCCCGAGGCAAGGAATATATTGGTGCCCCCCCCCCCCCCCCCCTATGCTTATATACTGACGGAGATATCTGCTGTTGCATAGGAAGTATGAGAATTCTAACTACATGAAGTTACTTGTAATTGTCAGGGAAACAACGTCATATAGTTAGAGTTCTCATGCTTCCTTTATAGGAGCAAATATCAGTAAGGTGTCTGCTTCCAGCATATCTATAATAAAGAGGGTGTGATTTGTAAGATGTAGTGGCTAGTGAGGAAGTCGGCTAAGGAAGAGTTACCGGCTGCTGTCAATTAACTTAATTGATTAATGTCGCTGAACACACAGAACAGGAGGAGAGGTGCCCCCCTTCAAAGCAGGAGCCCGGCGGCAGCTGACTCCGTTGCCTCCCAGACTTCTGCCTCTGGCTACAATTAAAATGACAAAATCATCAAAAGTATTCATATTTAAAGGGATGTGAATGCTACATTTTTATTTACTCTATGTACATATTATTATTATCTGTATAGAAATAGCAGAAGGACAACTTTTATGAGCGACATACTGTATCTCTATGCTACTGCTATCTGAGCACATCATACTGTATACCAAATTAAAGGTTTTGGTCTGTAGATATACCGTTGTAATTGGTTGCTTCATTTTAGAGTTATGTGGCAAAACGTCTGCTTGCCATTTACAATGCATCCCCATTGTGTTCTGAAAAATGTGACATTTGGTGAATTGTCCCTGTGCACTTGCAGGGTGACCTGGAACATGTGATCTACTGGGTGGTCTAGAAATATTGACAGTTATTTGTAGCCACCCACCAAGCAGGGATTTGTTTAAATTTGACTCCTAAGGGGGTGAAAAGGCGTAAAATATTCCACACAGCAAATCTTTGCCCAGTTGAAAATGGGCACATTAGCTATTTATTATTATTATTATTATTATTATTATTAGGAGAGTCATTTTCTATTACAAAGAGGAAGGTAGGAGAATGTCAATTTATAGTATAGTGGATGGGAATCTAACAATAAAGTACAAAGTAAATGTTTCAGGTTTAATAATTTTGGTAGTTAATTGAGATGAGCCCTTCGAATGTGAATTTCCTTCATTCAATGTTCTCACTGTTGACATATACATTTGTAATCATTGGTGGGTCCTGCTAGAAATGCACAAAAAACCTTCCATCTCTTATCCTGACTTCCCATGTCTTATCATTGGTGACTTCAATAACCTTTTTGACTATCTCAAGGATGCTGCTAATTCTAAGCTTCATTCTCTCTTACCTCCTCCTTTGACCTTATCCCCCACCCACTCTGGTGGTTTATTGAGCCTTTATTGCCCTGATAAAGCTGATACACCTTACAACTCTACAATCACCTCTACACTTGACTCTGCTGCCTTTCTCTTTCATAATTCTGTAGTTTGCTCCCAAACCATGGCACTCTAAATGTACTTGATATCTTTAGAAATGCTCCCACAGTGCTAAACAGTACTGGAGTAAATCACATGTGTATGCTAAATTTCAAATTCATACTCACATCCTACAAATCTCTTGTGTTCAACCCATTACACAAATAAAAGAAAGAAGACCCCCCTCCCCACACACACACTTGATTGCACATTAAAATGTACCTGGCTGCCTTGATTTACCACAAGAGGGGGACAAACACAGTCCCACAAATAACAATGTGAAAAAAGGGTGAAGTGGAAAGAACACTGGCACCAAGTGCATAGGATGTGTACCAAATAAAGAGTGAAAGGGGTTTCTATTTACATAGCCATTTCATTAACCATGGTCTGAGATAATACACCACTATGGTTATTTAGGCAAAAAACAAAACACTTTATTACACTCAAATCATATCATTTAAAAACAATATTTACATAAACACATAGGATTAAAATAAATACAACGTGCCTTCTGCTTGATGTAATGAGTTCTCACCCAGAATGAAAAGTGCAGTGGTCTTAGCTTAAAAAGCTGATGTATTGTTCCCGGGCTGAAGAGCCTGACACCACCGCACAGGGCTTTTCCTCAGCACGTGGTCACTAACAGTAGGTTCAGTCCTCACAGCTTGTCATCCAACGTTCAACATGTTTTGGTCACTCAATGGACCTTTTTCAAGAAGTGGATAGCAAGCTGTGTGTCAAGAAATGGCGTTCAGTGGCATCTCACCTACCAGCGTGCTGGTGTGCAGGCCTCCAGAGGTCACGACCCCAGTTTGCGGCTGCGTGAATGCTCTGTCTGAGGGTGCGGTGCCCATTGTCATTGTGTACCCCTGAAGTCCATCCAGTGTGTACCCACCATCTGTGCAGCATGGGCGCCGCCATGACACTTGCAGTCAGCTGACCTGTAACACCCAATCCTGCACTGTGTCTGCACACATGATTCAAGCATCCAATGCCTGCTGGCCAGGGGGTATAAATCCAGAACATCGGCCCAGTCTCATCCAGTGTACAGCGTCTCCTGGCTCCAGTCTCCTGTCTCCAGTGATTTCCTTGCTCCAGTGTCTCCGTGGAACTACAGGCTCCAGCCATCCTGCTCTGCTACAACTCCTTCCACAGTCAGCTTCCACCTCTGCTTGCAGTAAGAGACTCTCTCCAGGTGCTACTTACCATTCTCACCTGTGTGTTGTTTATCTGCGTTCAGCACTGTGCTATTCCATCTGGCAATTAAAACAACCAGCTTGCAAATGACTTACTATCTCCTGCTTTGGCCTTGCTTGGCTTTGTGGACTTGTGCATATATACAGACTGTGTGAATCTATTGCTGTTGGTTTCCAGACCAATCTCCTGAGTTATTATTGCCTGTGTTCACTGCCAAAAGTTGCATTACTGTCGTTTGCATGTTTGATCCTGTTGCCATCGGCTTCCAGTCTGGTCATCACTGTTATTAATTTCACTGGTTTACAGATCATCACCTGTGACTTGTTATACCTCCGTCAGCTTCTTTGCTCAAACCATCAGTATTGTTATTGTGCTCCAGTGACTGTTCATACCTCTGTGTGCTAAATAAATATCATTGTGCACATGTGCAGGAATCTTCTACAGCCTCCTCATTTACTCCATCGCGCCACCACTGACCCACTAGTGCCCCCTCCGGGAACAGACACAGTTACAGACCTGACACTGTGAAATTGATGTGTCTTATATACCCATCTAAATTGAATAATTGCTATGTGCTCGATTCTTGATGCCCTACTTCCAGGTATTTACTACCAGAAGTTGCGTCTGCATTCCAAGTCCCGTCCAATGTGCGTTCCACAATATACACTTCCTGCTTTGTGTGGTACAGACCAAAACATGATGCAATGCTTCATTTCCTTGTGTTGCTCCTGGGAAATACCCCCGTAATTCAGATAGTGTTTCTTGTACTACAGAATACACAAGAAACACTATCTGAATTGCGGGGGTATTTCCCCCCCAAAAAAAGCCCTGTGCAGTGGTGCCAGGCTCTTCAGCCTGGGACCAATACACCAGCTTTTTAAGCTAAGCCCACCGCACTTTTCATCCTGGGTGAGAACTCATTACATCAAGCACAAGGCACTTTGTATTTATTTTAATCCTATGTGTATATGTAAATAATGTGTTTTTAAATGATATGATTTGAGTGTAATAAAGTGTGTTTTGTTTTTTGCCCAAATAACCATAGTGGTGCATTATCTCAGACCATGGTTAATGAAATTTGCTATGTAAATAGAAACCACTTTAACTCTTTATTTGGTACACATCCTATGCACCGAGCACCAGTGTTTTTCCACTTCACCCTTTTTTCACATTCAACCCATTACAGTATGTATATTTACTAACTTCAACTTCCCCTCTGCCCTCCCTGCTACTCCACTACCCTCACTCATCTCTGCCCTGGATCTTTCCACCCAATTAACTAGAAAAGTTTATTCAATCTGCAAAACTGTCTCTACTCTCTAGCCCGGATGAAGTGTGGGTCCTCTTTTCATCATCTATACCCCCAACTGCCCTCTTGACCTTATTACCTTCCACTTCTTTCTCTCTCTTAATTTCTTCCCCTATCTTACAAATCTATTCAACTGTTCTTATCCTCTGGCTTGATCCCCTCTTCCTTCTTCTAAGGTACTTACTCAAATGCTGTATATATATTGTAACACATATGTAACATTGACAATTGAGCTGCCTAAGTAAGCCAATTATACTTTGTATAATTTTATATGGGAAGAAATACAGAAAATTCTCAACAGACATTGGTCAATTCTAACATTGGATTCAGATTTGGCTAAAGAATTAGGATCCAAACCATCCATAAGTTGGAGAAGAGCTAATAATTTAAGGGATGAAATAGTCCATAGCCATTATAGCTCTAGTTATGTTAAAACAACAAACAGAACCATAACGGGATCATATCATTGTGGAGGCTGCAAAGCATGTGAACACATGATAAAAACAACAGAATTTGAGGACAAATATCATAAAATACACACAATTAGGGATTACATGCACTGTAAAACATCTGGAGTTATGTACTGCCTCGTCTGTACCTGTGGAAAAAGATACATTGGTATGACGATCAGATCATTGAAACAGTGGGTGTTGGAGCATGTTGGTTCAGTTTGAAAATGCCAAAAGGATTATAATAAATTTAAACAACTTGCAATGGTTGCTAAACATTTCCATGAAAAACATGCTGGAAAAGTAGCTGATCTTAAGGCGTTTGGAATAGAACGAGTACATCTGGGGATAAGAGGAGGCAGCATGACACAGGAGCTGCTGAGAAAGGAAAGCCAAAGGACCTTTTTAGTGAATGGATTACAGCCTAATGGTATGAATGAACATATTAATTTCTCAGCATTTCTGACTGGATGACCAACTTTTATAGGAAAACCTTTAGATGATCATGAGATAAATTAATAAATGTGATTTATAACATTAAACTATAAAATTGTATTGCACCTCCTTGGATATAATGTATTAAGATATTTTCACATCTGTCACGATTTATATCTGGTTTGAGTTTATACAGTTTCACATTTATTTTCACGTCCCTTTCGTATATGATTATATTCGTACCCGAGTATAATGCAATACACACATATATATGTGCACGATTAAAGTAGTTGCACACACATAAACTATTTGAACAGCCATCTAATTAGACCTGGAATGACACTTAAAAACATAATTCATATTACGATATGAATAATTGCACAATTTAATTAGAACTATATTTTTTATTATTTTGGCACCAATATTTTATTCTAAATGAATATATTTTTTCACATTATTTCACATACTGTATAAGTCTTTTGGAACAAATTAATCACATTTTGGATGTTGACACTTGGGGATATGGAAGTCAGCAATCAAATAAAAGATATATGAAAGATCAAAAAATATTATTTAAAATGTTATTAAAATATTATTAATAAATAAATTAAGCAAAATTCACATAAAAATAATAAATATAATCCATAGAACATTTAAAATCTACAGATGATGAGAGTAAAAAAATGTAAGTCAATAATACCAAAAAAATATAAGCTGTTAACCATCCATAACTGATTTATTCTAATAATAAATTCATCAACAAACATCTTTATTACAGCTAAAATTGGTGATTGGATATTTGATATGTCAATCAAAGTCAATGTCCAATGAAAGAGACTGACTGGGTATTTATCTCTCCCAGACCCGACAATCGGGTTTCCTATGATTAAGCTTATGTGAAACGGTCGTTAGGGAGACAGTTCACACGATAGTGTGTCTGTCATTTTAATTGTTTAGCCACTGCATGAAATGTATTCCAGGTTTTAAATTGTGATATAGATTCTTATTGTATTACATTGCCGTAGCCGCAGCTGGGTACACACCCGGCGGCCTCACACTGATAGACGATGATAGTAGCATGTGTGGCCTGGTTGATGGTGAGCAGCGGCCGGCGGATGCTTGCTGAGGTAGACTGCAGCCTCAGCAAGCCTTACTGAGACGCATTGCATCCTAATACAAATATACACCTGCTCATTGATACCGGAGATGGTATCAGAACAAAGAGATACTGCCATACTGGTGGATCGCATATAATTGTTATCATCTGTGGCCACCATTTAATTATATTATCAGTATGTCAGTAACTCTGAGGCTTTATATTGATTGTCCATCATCATCTGTGGGATATATACTGAATTCTACAAATTAGATCATCTGCCATCTCTAATAGAAACGGCATTGAGGCCACAAAATGTTGTGAATTATATATGTGTGTTTGGGTACATAAGCCACAACCAGCAGATATAAGCTCGGACACATGGCATAAGGACATTATATTACTATTTGTCCATACTATCTATATATATTAAATGTACCCCAACAAAATACCACTGCCATATTATTAACTGGTGGGATTATTAAGATAAAATGACAAAGGACACCTGTCATCTCATGACACATATTATATGATTTGATCCAATCACATGAGCATAAACATGCAAAATTAAATGCAGTTTCCTATGCAACTGACAGTGTTGTGTTACATTTATGTATATATTATTCACACAATCAGGTGTATAGCATGACATTACATCTATAGAGAGAATTAATTATTCTGCACTGAACGGCTACAACCAAGGGTTGTTAATACAGCAAAGGGGAATTATTACATTATTACATTATATTTTTTAAGAATTATCCTCGGGCTAGATGGCTAAAAAAAAGGTCAATCCAGTGAGACAGACATACACACAGACATCCACACTTACCTGATAAGCATGATATGCTAAAGATAGGACATGGAACTACATATAGAAGATACTCGGTGACACAGTGGTGCGCACACTGTCAATACCGTGAGAAACAATAAAATTAGAAGACAACCCTGTCCTAGGCAGTGGAATCAGTCATCTCACAGTGTAATCTTTAATAGATACAATTGTTTCCATCAGGATACTAAGAAACAAAATATTGTAATAAAAAATGGATACATGTTGAACACTTGAGAGTGATGAATTGAAGTCTGCAGTGGCTGAACTTTTATTTTACATTTGTTTTATATATATCTACACTTTTTTCACTTGCACAATAATTTTGCAGATGTTTTATGATATAAATAAATAAAAGTTATATATTAGCATTTGTGGTCAGATATCATAAACGATATCTGACTTTCAGTTAATTGTCACAGAGTCCAAGTGTTCCCACTATAGGGAATACTTCCTTCTTTTGGTCTCTATATGCTCATAATTTATTCCTAGGAGCACCTCCCATATAATAAAATTGATATGTACAACAACAACATCTTAATATATGTGAAAAGACTTTATGTGACTTATTGATATTATTAATATCAAAAATACATATATCTGTGTGACCTTTTTTCTATAGTTCGAGTTAAATCTAATGCCATCAGAATCTGAATCCCTGTGGATTCTTGGATTAAATTAGACGCCATCGGTTCTACTCCATCTACATAATTTCTCTTATGAATGTGTTCATATTGGGTGTAAGTGTAAGGAGAAGGAATACTTTTGTGAATATTTACCATGTTGTCATGCGTAAGGGTCATTACCTCGGGCAGGATTCTCCTAAGGTAAGATAACCCTTCGGAGTTCGGAGAGAGCCACTTGTACGCTTTTCTACTACAGATAAATTAGATGTCATCTGGGAGTACATAGGGAACAGAGTGAATAATTATCATGTCACACAAAATTCTGACAAAGAACCCTGTCCCCATTTCTTTCATTTGGGTATAACAAGTTTCTGGCTTTATGATTTTCATACAATAGTCGTCTACCAATATGCTGACCATTATCTAGCTATATCCTCTCATATACCTATACCTGTAGTGTTTAGATTTCGCCATTTCCCAGAAACCAGGAAATTGGGAGATAATATGCAACAATCAGACAATGACCTACTCAGATCGAGCTGATATGGAGCCTCTTGATACAGAAACAGTAAGAGGGATAGTAGCGTAGTCTGGTATCTTGAATTTCGTTTTATTAATAGCCACTTCTGTGACCTTACTACTAGACCCTTTGATACCCCTACACCCCAGACAGCTTCCGCATCAGAAAAAAAACCTTTGGACTTGATAGTGTTCATCCTTTTCACACCTGGTTGTGTGCTCTTTACCAGAATTGTCTTAATGTTTGGTGACCTTTTAAATATACAAAGTTTTTTTCCGATGCGGAAGCTGTCTGGGGTGTAGGGTATCAAAGGGTCTAGTAGTAAGGTCACAGAAGTGGCTATTAATAAAACGAAATTCAAGATACCAGACTTCATCACCTGCAATACCAGCAACGTTGTTTACGCAATCGAATGCAATTGCGGGTTTTGGTATATAGGGAGAACTTCCCGACCCCTTAAAATAAGACTGGGGGAACACCTCAGGAATATCAGAAAATCCCTCACCACGCACGCTCTTTTTATTCCATTTTTTATTTTATTTTTTTTCTATTCATTATATAGTGGATTTTTTATCATGTGACCGTTATCACGCACCATACACTCCTATAAATTATTTTTTACTGCTTTTTTTGCATTTTATAATCCATTGCACTTTATAGGTTTATGCATATAACAAGTAGTCGGAAGTTACTGATACTTTGTCTATATTTTTTATCTAATTCTTGTTTATATTTAGTATGTAATATGAAGAATATGCTGCTTCTATTTACATTCGTCACCGGAAGTGACGTTACGCCATCCAGAGAGGGATGAGGACTGAATTCACATAACAACCGCTGACTGGAAGTGACGTGACGGCACTCGGCGGCGAAATAGTGGCGCTATATGTATGAACGACTTGGACCAAGTAACATCATTTTAAACATCATGTGGACCTGTATCGGTGATTCACAAAGCAAGGATAAGGTAATGAAAGGAATACCAGTTAATAACACCAGATTTTCCCGCAACCGGAAGTACATGGTGGTTGCCATGGCGACATATAACAACAATTAGGAATTAATTGTATAGGGTCCAGCTGTGATCACTGCATATTGATTGGTTGTGACTGGTTTAAATAGACTGACACCAACAGCACATTTGATCATTCTGCACCTTGATAAAGACCTCGGTAAGAGGTAGAAACGCGTTGGTGGACGTGGGGCTGTGAGCGGAAGAGCAACGGTGGACTGACCATTCCAGTATAGCATGGTACAGGGGATTCCCTGCACAAACAAAACCCGCAAGCTGGCTTTGAACTGTGTTAACAGCTCTACATTTCTGGTAATTCCCCATCGCTCCTCAATTTATAGTCCACACTCTTGTGCTGCTCAAATAATGCTGCTAATTTGTATGCTGTTACTTATGTAACTAGTGGAATTTTAAATGGAATTTTAAATGAATGTTGACACTTTTATTGTTGTAATATTTGACGCCTTATTAAAATTGTACTTCACTATATGTCCTTTTTTTTTCTTTTATATGGCATCTATGTGAGTTTCCAAATTACTCCGGAATCGTTCAAATCATGATTTCATTGTGGAGCGTAGGATAAGTCCCCTTCTTTACTATATTGTTTCTGTGCACTTTGTGGTGAAGGGATTAGGAACCTTCTTTGAGGGGAGGGGGGGTGTCCAGCAGCTCATTATATGCGCACTAAGATCTTTCCTTGAAATTTATTGAATTGTGCACTTTGTTTACCCTTCTTAAATCCTGCACTAGCCTGAAGCCCCTCCCCCCACTTAACTGGAAAGATGGGACTATTGGCTGTGCTGGAAGTTCTGATTAGAATTCCCTGTTGGAGCAGCCTTTCAATTACAGCATATACCCCTAATTCCACTTCCTGCTTCAGGGAGTACTGTGGTATTCTTGGAGCTGTCCTACCGTCTTTTAATTGGATTACTACGGATGCTACGTTTGCCATCAATCCAGCGTCCTGTCCATCTTTGGTCCAAAGGAAACCCGGTATTTGCGAGATCATTTCCTCTATCTGAGATGGATGCGAATCTATAATGGGAGAATGCTAGATTAGTCTTTGGGGAGTGTCCAACATGTACTGTACTTCCTGAGCAAAGTTTCCTGGGGTGTCTAAAAATACACCATCAGGGGTACAGTAAATCACACATCCCATTTTACAAAGTAAATCTCTTCCCAGTAAG
Source organism: Pseudophryne corroboree (assembly GCF_028390025.1). Taxonomy (NCBI): domain Eukaryota; kingdom Metazoa; phylum Chordata; class Amphibia; order Anura; family Myobatrachidae; genus Pseudophryne; species Pseudophryne corroboree. The sequence continues at coordinate 242,257,879 of NC_086453.1, read as the reverse complement.
TTAGTAGGGGCCGCTGCAGCCAGGAAAAAAGAGTTGTTGTGCAGCGGACCAATAGTAACCTCTGCTTGCTTAGTTAAAGGGTAATGTTGCACAGTTCCTGTTACCCCCATTGCCGAAATAGTTTTCCCAGTCATTTATAAACTAAGTGGAGAAGTCAATACTGATCTGGCCACCCATGTATCTACAGGAAAGGTTTGCTCTGTACCATTTATGTCAACCGTCACTTGGGGTTCTTTCCTAAGATCATTAGTTAACCTAACTGGTTGTAGGATACAGATGTGACCTTCTCCCTATTGACTTCCTTGGGCGTGCCTCATAGAGTTAGTTGCTATGATTTGTGCATGTATACTTGGAGACACTTGAGTCTCATAAGTCTCCTCTGGGGGGGTGTCTATGTGCTCCCCTGTTAGGTGGACCTTGGTTACCCCTATATGAATCATAATCCCTTCTATGTGTGTTATAACTCCTAGTGTTCATAAGTTCTGGGCAGTCTCTGGAATAGTGCCCATCTCTCCCACATGTGTAGCATCTGATAGGTCTTTTACATGTTTTGGTCTTGTTGTGGTGTTCTCTAATGCCTGGATACTTGCCATCATTAGCTTCTCATTTTGTCTTTCTTTGTACTTACCTACTGTATGTTCCTATCGTGTTCTAGTGCAGATTCCCTGAGGGCATCTACAGTTATCCCACACCAGTTTGGTAATGATGTTTGAACTCTTACTTTTAATCTTTCCTTTAGGCCATCCATAAACACTGAGACAGCCACCTCCCTATGGCGCGCGTCGTCTTTGATATCAGTAATTCCTATGTATTTTAGACATTGCTAGCAAACTTCTAGCAAAATAATCAGCAGCCGTTTTGTTGTCCTTTTGTTTTATGGAAAAAGATTTTGCTGCAGTCCACTACTACTGGAAAGTATATTCCTAATTGGGTAGTTATATGGGTCACATTTAATTGGTTGTCGGCCTCCGATAAGGTCTTATCTTCCTTCAATTGACAATCTTTGATAAATTTCAAGCTATCAATGTAAGGAGGCAAACAGGACCTCAATGCTACCCGCCAGTCTTTATTCGTGGGTTCACGAGCATTGCCCAAGTCCCGGATGAATTTCTGACACCCGACTAAATCCTTTTTAGGGTCTGGAAACTCTGTCATAATAGACCTTAACTCAGCTCTGGTCCATGGGCAATGCATGGTGATATTTTTAATGGGAATTACACCTTGTTTGTCTGCTTTCCCGCTTGGGACAGCCAGAGTACGTATGGGGTAGATTTGTGTCACTGCATTACTTACCGATTCGATTACAGGAAGTACTGTTTCAGTGCTATGAATGGCCTCATACTCACCATGTTCACTGTTCTCAGCTGTCTCCTCATCCTGAGGAGCAGTGCCTCCTTTACCTTGTTGGGTCAGCCCCTCCTGCAGGCTAATACTAATGGCATGTGAAATAGCCGAGATCAGTGCAGCTTCGTCCACCACTCCTGCTCCGTTACTTTGGAACTTACTTAAGATAGAATATAAATTGCAAGGGTTAGTCTTATCATTTTTTGTATTGGCTGTTACCTTTTCCACATCCACATATGGTGGTGGTGGTGGTGCAGTTGCCCTTATTTGTGTTATACTTGCATCTGCTGCATACCCCATTCCTCTCTGAGCATCACCTTCATGCTGCCACAAATGTCATTACAGATGGGTCCACCTTTATCTTGGCCTTTAATAAGATTAGCTGAGCCAGGGCAGTCAGACTTAATCCCCTGATGTAATGACTTAATCCCATGATGTATTGTTCTCTGTATTGTATTGCAGCAGAGAACAATAGATGAAGGGTTTATGTTAATAAACCATGGTGTGCCTAGGTGCAGTAGAGAAGCCAAGATGAGCGTGGACCCATCTGTATGTCTTATCCTCAGTTTGTGGGATTTTATAAGACATTTTCTATTTCTTACAGTATGCAATACCTCCAAAATACTACCAATAATAGGAAATTATGTTTTACCATTCTCATTCATGCGTATTCATTAATTCACGAAAGCCAGTGTCTACCTACCATATTTCTGCATCATTATAGATATCGCTCACCCTTTTGGCCTGATATCTCCCGCAACCTGAACCTGAGTTGCTACAACGGCCATTCCACGTGAACCTTTAGCTCCCATTGCGGCTTCCTGCAGTCCTTAAAGGTTTCCCAGAGAAATGCCAGTCAGGGATTACTGAGCTGCCCTCACACACTCCCTTCAACTGAGGAACAACTAACAAACAAGTAAGAAGTTAGCGTACCTAGCGGAGTCGCCTACTGTATGTCAGCCACTTGTTAATAGGATGCTGGAGATAGATTGTGCAGAGCCATTTGCACGATTGGTCTGATTCTTTGACCTGTTTCTTTCACTCCTTATATCCCCCTTAGTAGAAGCTTTAACTTAGAAGAAGTTATGTGGCCTGTACTCTCTGTTGTGAGAGGACAACAGATTTCCTCACAGTATCTCACACCAACGGAGACGTTTGCACGACTGGTCTGATTCTTTTGACCTGTTTCTTTCACTACTTATCTCCCCCTTAGTAAGAGCTATAACTTAGAAGAAGTTATGTGACCTGTACTCTCTGTTGTGAGAGGACAACAGATTTCCTCACAGTATCTCACACCAGCGGAGCCGTTTGCATGACTGGTCTGATTCTTTTGACCTGTTTCTTTCACTACTTATCTCCCCCTTAGTAGGAGCTATAACTTAGAAGAAGTTATGTGACCTGTACTCTCTGTTGTGAGAGGACAACAGATTTCCTCACAGTATCTCACACCAGCGGAGCCGTTTGTACGACTGGTCTTGTTCTTTTGACCTGCTTTCTTTACACAAATCACATTTGTGTTTATTATACGCAATGCGAATGACAGTGTCTCACACCAGTGGGGTCGTTTGCACGACTGGTCTGGTTCTTTTGACCTGACACAATGTGGTTTGACACACAGACACGTGGTTCGGCTATAAAACACACAGGTACTTGTTATCTGTATGTCTTACGGCTATGGAAATGTTTGGTGAAGGTACGCCTCTCCTAACCCTGCCTATCAGTCCTTTGTATTGTCACTAATCATACCTTCTACGAATTGACTTCATACGTAGGCTATACACAAACCAATTTAACATACGGTACAAAGCCCATATGCCGCTGGATCTCTCTACCCTGGCGTCGCCTTGGTATACCCTTTTCTGGGTTCACTCCACCCACACTTTACTTTCAACCCACACAAATTCACAATATTTTTTTCTGTACAGAAAAGAATCACTTCCCAAAACTGATAATTTCCCAGAGGTCTTACTATACCCAAGCAAGATGTAAACTAGTAATGGCCCCTTTCAGGTTGGATTGTTACATTGCACCCTATACACTTCGCACTTATATACTTTTTTTCGCGTCTGAGTTCTGATTTTCGTGACAATTTACACAATGCATTTCTTATACACCTACTTAACTCTATTACTCAGTAAAACTACTTGCTTACTTTTACTTAAAGCAACTTATATTTGTTATTACTCAATTTAAACCATTTTTCCTATAGCATGCGTCAGAGGATTGGGCCGCAAAGGCGCTCCAAATATGGTGTGACCACACAGTGTATTTTACCACTCACCAGAGTGTACTTTAGCACTCGCCAAAACGTACTTTAGCACTCACCAATGCATACCTTAGCTCTCGTCAAAGCATACTTTAGCACTCACCAAAGCATACTTTAGCACTCACCAAAGTATACTATACCACTTGCCAAAGCATACCTTAGCACTCGCCAAAGCATACTTTAGCACTTGCCAAAGCATTTACCTTAGCACTTGCAAAAGCATTCTATAGCGCTCCCTGCAGGCACCGAGTGTCTTGTTGTGAAAACACTCTCTTTTTGCAGATGAATATCCGCTCAGCCACGTTTTAACTGCGACCAAGTTTTGATTACAGGCTTATGATTTTACCATGGGAGAATATATGCACGGTTTTAAACTTTTAGCAAACAAACAAATCCAATTTGAATTAATCCCTAAATGATTTGCATAAACCTGTGGCAACAATACAGCAACCCACAAAAGAGAGAATACAATAGTAGATATGTAACACAGATAATACAGTAAAACTTATTAATTGCACCCAGTACAGATAAGGATATAAATGTTCCTTATCATCCCTGGATTCACTTTAGTACTTTGCAGACTTACACAAAACTGCAGACGTGGTTTGTCACCATTGGATGAAAAAGAGAGAAAAAAGAAACAATTTTGTTTACCTTAAATTACGCATCCTCCACCCTTTGGTGACAAACCAAAGTCTGCCCTGTTTCTGCACAAAATCAGAAAAACATAAAGCCATGGACGAGCCTCCAGACAGTAAAAGTTGACAATATTTAAAAACTAGTGCAACTGTTAATGTAACCGGACGCAACTCTGATGAGGAGAAGTGTGGCACTTTACCTTAAATAAACACGTTACAAGTGTACTGCGCTCCAACCCACAAATATTTAATAAGGAGAACAGAGGAAAACAGATACAGAATGCAGTAACAATCGATCAAACAATAAACACAAATATACAGAAAAATACAAGTACAGTATAATACACCAATAAGGACTTACAGGAAACAGACCAAATACATACGCAAGCGCCCCTGGATCCAGGTCACAGTCATCAGCAAATAACCGTGATGATTTGAGATAGGAGATCTAATGCTTACTGTGGCTTGTCCTATATTTATACAGGATTTCCAACCCCCACCATGCAGTGGGGGATGCACTGCTACAATTGGTCAGTAAAGTAAACAGTTTCAAATCTTGATAGTCCATTGGTCCCCTTCAAGGGTATTGTCTTCAGGAATGCGATCGTTACTGTCCTCAGGGTCTCACCAGACCACTAGTTTCTGTGTACCTAATTACTCATTCATATAATGTTCACATATCTGATACTTGCTAATATCTTGCGAATGCCACATGCTACAGTCTTTTCGCTACTACCGGATATTAGCTAATGAACTGACGATCATTTTGATACCAGACACAAGAAGATAATATATCCCTGTGTGTCTATAAGCGTTATTGCACAATTGTCACTGTTACACATGTGTTACTTACAATATATAAACAGTGTGTTGGATAGATGGTGCCTATGTGTATATTATCTGTAAGTAAGAAATACTTGCCATGTGTTACAGTATGATATTTATTAACAAATGCATCTTCTACCATAATGTGCACAGTTACTAGCCGTTACGGTCATTCGCGCCTTATCGTATTACCTATAGCATGAGTATTTGACGCATACGTCATAGATGCGTCCATTAGTAAATGCCATAGTGTATTCTAAATATCAAAATATGCAATTTGATGTTGACAAATTTTACTTGTCAACCTTTTGACCCTGTCGACTTTTGATTCTGTCCATCTTTCAAGCTTAAATGAATACTTTTAAATGATTTTCTTGCCAAATGAATACCTCAAAAACTAACAGCAAACTTCAATTGCCTTAATGTTTTGAGTTCAAATGAAGAAAATGTTACAGTAATTAGTTATTGGTTAAAATTTTATTTATTTATTTACAGTGTTAGTAAAAGGATAAATACTTGTAAATACTATCATATAAAACAGCTAGTTCTACCTGTTCTTCGCACGGGAGTTTCTGATTTTCACGGTTGTAAATATACAAGGTGATAAAAATTTAGTAAATCTATAGAGATGTAAATTTGAGACGTCTTAATGTAAATAAATATTAAACCATGGCTTTTGGCGCTACCAGAGGAGCCCCTGACAGAGACCATAGCAAAATTTGGGTATGACTCCAGCGATTCCATCTAATTTTCCCAGGACTCTCAAAAGATCAGAACCAGGGCCACTTTTTTGCATGTTCGGGTGGCACAAGTGCTTTACACTCAGGGTATGTACCTTGAGATCGTGAGGGTGAGGCCCTCTCATATCTGACCCCTATAACAAAAGCATCACCTGTAGTTCCACTACTGATCACAGATGCAGTGCAAAAATCAATAACCATAGCAATGTTTCACATTACAGGTCTCATTCCAAGTCAAAAGCAAGTGTCAAAGGTGAACATATGCATGTCTGCAGATCTGAAGACTATTCAGCCACATACAACTAAACCTCAACTCGACTTGCAGGTAAATGGGTGTAACTAGAAGGCAATGGGATGTTCCCATGTACTGTGACTTACAGTGATCTGTGGGCATGCTGGACATGAGCAGATGTAATTGTGAGTTAATCAGAAGTGTGTTAACAGCAGAAGCACAATAAGATGGGTGGGGGCTCATGTGTAGGATGGAAAACAAAGTAAATGGCTTCATCCTGCACCCATTATAGACATGTCACTGGCATATGGAGAGATTACACTTCTTTCACAGATCTTCTGCACCAGTGATAGGGCTTGTGCAAATGCATGTACTGTGTATAACAGGCATTCCCAACCACGGTCCTCAAGGCACTCCAACAGTGCAGGTTTTAGTGATATCCAGGCTGCAGCACAGATGGTTAAATCAAAATAACTGAGCTACTAATTAAGTCACCTGTGCTGAAGCCTGGATATTACTAATACCTGCTTTGTTGGTGTGCCTTGAGGACCGTGGTTGGGAATGCCTGGTGTATAATGATGACAGTAACTATCTCTGGCAGATGTACAGTATAGGGAAGTGCATGGGAGACTAAGGGCAGGATTCAATTCTTTTCACCCCTTTCCGCACCCGTTCTGTTTCTGTCCTCAGGGACGTTGTATCATTATTTCTGCTCGCTACCCCCAGAGTAGTGAGGCATCCAACCCTTTACACAGCTAAACCTGATTACTATGGGCGCAATATGCACGATAACAGAAATCATTTTAGAAAGGAAATTGGGCATGATATAACATTTGAATCTCACCCTATGAGTGCGACAGATATGCAGCCAATTTGTGCACGACTCTGAATCAGCTCATATTTAAATATTATGTGTATTACTACACACATTAAATAATAAAGAAATTATTGAAATGGTTAGATAAAGTTACTTGCATACAATGATAAAACATTACTTGTTTGCTCATTTTATAGGTGCCAACAAATAACAGCAGTGCATAAATCCCTTCAGCTCTGGCTTGACACACAAATTTCAGTGAATTACCCAGAGACAGGTATCCAGCTTTACTGAATGTTTTATGACTCAGACCATAACATGCTTCACCAAACACATGCTGTGTTAGTCCAAATCATTAGTATGTGATAGACAAAATCCACATGAAGTTTTGTCCTTAATTTGACCATTTTGGCACATACCGTATGTATAAATCCTTAAACATTATAATAACTGACCAAATAACAACAAATTTGTCATCATTCTCAGCAACTGTCTACTGTGCAAACACAGGTATACTGTACTTCAAAGCTCCATGGCCCCATCATGTAATGCTGAATAATTCCTATATAATTTGTAATACAAATTGTGTGTATAGTTTTATTGTTCTCATTCAGGGATTAAGAAATATTAGAACAAATAAAAACAAATTCCGTTTCAATTGGCAAAGACACATCCCCATTCTAAACACTATCTCCACAAGCATGAAATATGTTTCAATGATTTTTATAATACTGTATACTGAATCTTTAATGGAATATGCTTCAGACAACGCTAGCCAAAAATGCACAGAAAGACTTCTAAGCAGTGCCAGATTAAGGGTTGTAGGGGCCAGAGAGCAACAAATGTGTGCCCCCCCCAAAAAAAAAAAAATTGACAAAACACACACACTTACACACATACTTACACACACACACACACACACACACACACACACACACACACACACACACACACACACACACACACATACACACACACGCACACACACATGCACACACACACTTAACTAGCGGTCTCACCCACAGCAGTGTCACCTGTGGCTCCTCTCCAGCACTACTAGGGCACTCTCCTTCCATGGGGCTGGCTCCTTCCTTACTGCCCACGTCGCTCCCAGCCACTGCCATGTCCTCACTGTGGGGGAGGGAGTGGGGTTCCCTTCTTCACTGTTGTGCACCGCCATCGCTCCTGAGTCCCAGCTACTGCCAGGTCCTCACTGCGGGGGGGATCCTTCTTCACTGACTGTGCCATGATGCCTCTCCCAACCCATCCACTGCTTCTGAATACATACCACCACTCTGCAAGCAGTTTGCATTCAGAATCAGCTCTTGGCAGACAACGATGTATGGGGTCCCCCAGAGCCGGATTAAGCCTTTGGGGGGCCCGGGGCTCTTAAAACATGCGGCCCTCTTCCTCTTGTCAGCAATACCTGATTGGCTGTGCCTGCTGTGTGCCTCCTCCTCCCACACCTCCATGAGGCAGCCGCTAGATGAAAGATAGGCTTTCCAGTTATCCTAGTATTGGCTCAGCTTTGGATACCAGGGCGCAAAAGGGCAGTTAGGGACAGATGTACTAAGCCTTCAAAAAGTGATAATGTGGAGAGTGATAAACTACTCCTGTCATTTTTCAAACCCAGCCTGTAACATGGCATCTAGCAACTGATTGGCTGGCACTTTATCACTTTTAAAGGCTTAGTACATCTAGCCCTTCCTCTCTATGGGCAGTGAAGGTGGGAATGATCCGATGGAGCTGATAATGTTACATAACAGTTTTATACTGTAGTAAATAGGGTATGTCAACATAGGCTAAAGCCAGGTACACACTACATGATACACTCCATGAGCGATATCGTTATATGATTGACAGGCAGAGGTGGTTGCTGGGTGGGACGGGGCGGCACCGCGGCATTTGGGTGCCATTTTGTGGGTGCGATCTGGCCAATGCAGGCATGGCCGGACCATGCGGGTGGCAGGCAGCGGCAGCTGCGTGACGTCACACACAGCCGCTGCGACCCAGGCAGCGACGAGTAGCTCCCAGCCAACACACAAAAGCTGCACTGGCCGGGAGCTGCTCATGAAGTACAAAAGCATCGCCGCTGTGCGATGCTTTTGCACTTCTGCGACGGGGCAGGGACTGACATGCGGGGCGGGCTATCCCTGTGCTGGGCGTAATCCCGCATGTCTGTGTTCCTGATCGTAGCTGTGCTAAATTTAGCACAGCTACGATCAAGTCGGAATCACCCCCCTACTGCAAACACACTGAGCGATAGCGCTAACAATAGCATACAGTGACATCATCCTGTCACCATCCCGAACATACAGTTTCTGACCTGTATGAACTGGTAACAGAATACCAAGTTAACAACCCACGGGAGCACGCATGGTTAACGATATAGTGCATACACACTAGACGATATTACAAGGATATCACTCAGAAGGGTCAAAATGAGCGATGTTGTTGAAAATATTGCCTAGTGTGTATGGGGCTTAAGATCAGTATGCAGTTTTTAAATAACATTGCAGGAGGTGGATATGGAAAAACCACAAATAGAGATTAAAACTATTCATCCAGATAAAAATAAATTAGGCACAGAGATGATACTAGCATGAGAGTTATTATCTGCTCCAATGTGGGGTATTAAGTCAGTGGGTGCAGAGAATGTGCAACTCTCTGTGGCTTCTACCTCTGGTACACAATATACTAAATAAAAAATAAAAAGATATAACAAAGGGCAGACTACATGGGCCGAGTGGTTATCGGTTGCCAATTTTTATGTTACCCTGGGACGAAAGTATTATGCGACACATATCATGCCGCTGTAGTGCTTCCTGCTTTTCCTCTTTATAAGGCGAAGCAGGAAACAGTACTGACGAGATGTATTACCATTTTGTCTGCCAGAATGTGGGAGTGGAAATTCCCCACTTTGGCGATCCCTGCCAGAGCCCACAGTGCATCAGCTTAGTGCTAATGTGCTGTGTATCTCCTCCTCACTAGCTCTACAGTACTAGGCTTGTGCGAGATCTTGCAAGATCGCCCATGCAGTCCGGAGCTGGCAGCCACCACAGCGTAATCGATAACTGCGGCTGACCGTTCATATATTGGTGGGGACATCGGTGTGCTATCTTGTAGATAGCAGGGCAGATAATGTCAGGTCACTTATCAAACATCACCTTAGTAATACATGGGGGAGGACTGGCAACTGCTGCACTTAAAGTGTAGTTACTGCTTTCTCCCCTATAGCTTCATAATACATCTATCTCTCTGTGTAAAAGAGTCTGATTTCTCCTGTATCATCACCAAATCCTTGGACTCTCTTCCCCAGTGTGCCACCCTCCACTTTGTCTCTGCTTCACACCTCTTTCAGTGGTCCAAAACCTAGTTGAACAGTGCTGCAGACATGTGGCGCCCTAATTACTGTTTAAAAATAGTAGTAATAATTGCGCAGGTCTAGCTGGGGCTAATTGTGGGACAGGCTGCTGGCTGTGACTGAGGAATCTATCTTTATCTGTGACAGCTCTTTAAAACAAAGAATGATCCTCCCTCAAGTCTCTCTATGGGGGTCATTCCGTGTTGATCGCTTGCTAGCTACTTTTAGAAGCCGTGCAAATGCATAGTCGCCGCCCACTGGGAAGTGTATTTTCGCTTTGCAAGGGTGCGAACGCGTGTGCAACCGAGCGTAACGAAAAAGTTTTTTGCAGTTTCTAAGTAGCTCTGGACTTATTCAGCCCTTGCGATCGCTTCAGTCTGTTTGGTCCCGGAATTGACGTCAGACACCCGCCCTGCAAATGTTTGGGCACGCCTGCGTTTTCCAAACACACCCACAAACGCCCTCTTCCTGTCAATCTCCTTGCGATTGGCTGTGCGAATGGATTCTTCGTTAAATCCATCACTCAGTAACGATCCGCTTTGTACCTGTGCGCAGTAGTAACCTGTTCACTGCGCTGCGAAAAACGGCATTGAGCGATCAACTCGGAATGACCCCCTATGTCTCCTCCTGTGCAGTGGCTGTAAATTTCTGTCATCCAGGCAGTAGCCCTTATCGCCCTCCCTCCCCCAATATGCCCATCTGTTTCTCCCTTTGCTATGCAGTGTCCACTATACTGAGCCGGGGAATGTGACTGTGCAGAACAACAGCTTTCTATTGGTCCACATGGTCACACTCCTGTCATAAAGCACATGAAGTACCCTTTATCATTCAAACTGTGTAAGCTTTGTAAACATTTTCTGATTATTGTACAGTTCACAAATGTTGCCAGATGGGATGTACACATTCTATTATCTGTGTAAGCATGCCTTTTGTTTGTGTACGGTTAATTTTATAACATGCTCCAGGCTATTGTGTGCAGGCATACCAACAAGTTGAATCCTACTTTAGCTGACCTGCTGGAGCAACAAACAATGTGGCATCTGCAAGTAAGCTGAGTACTGAAGCAGGCTCGCAGGCAGCTCCACACAAACAAAGAAGAACAGTATTCACTCTCATGGACATTCCTGACACAGGTAATAGCTATAGTTGGAATGATTGAATGGAGGCAGCTGTTTGTCAACAAGTGGATTATGAAACCTTTTCTACTGTCAGCCAAAAGAGAAAATCATTGAGCTCAGTCCCTACCATGTGGGTAGAGGAGTGAATAGAATGGCTCCACAGGCAATGAGGTATGGGAGTATATTATTTGCAGTTTGGGAAATCCCTAATGTTTGTTTGCAAACCTTTTACATTTTTATGTATCTTTAAAATAACAGTATATTTTTAGCTCACTATGGTATAATGCTTACATAATATATTTAACCAATGTTAATGTACCAGGATGACAAGGGGTAAAAAATAAGACTTACCTATTGAAAACCAGTTGTCTGGCAGGGTGAGTCCCGCTCATGAGAGCTCACAATCTAATGCCAAATGTCAGAAATGAGACCAGAAAAGCAAATGTCAGTCAGAGTAAAGATTGGGATATCAGTGATGGTATACCAGCACAGAAACACAGCAGATAAGAATAGGCTATTTGGGTTAGTTTAGGGGATTGCTTTTATTAGGGATAGGATATTAGAATTTGGTTAAGGTAATAGGTGTGGGATTATGGCTAAGGAGAGGTTTGCGGTGAGGGTTGGGTTAGAATCAGGGGTTAGGATTGTTAGTGTATTTGGGATAGAGTATTATGATTAATGTTTAGGATAAGGTTTAGGTTATGGTAGTAGGATAAGGGTTATGGATTTTCAACATCCCTGATTTACCGGTATTGCACTGGATTCAGAGTATGACCCCAGCTCCCAGGAATAGTGGTGCAGCGAGGGTGGTTTAGCCATCCGGTGGTCAGTGTTATGAAGGGAAAAGAGTCCTGGCCTACAGCAGCATCAGGAAGAGTTCCAGGTAGAAATGCACGGCCAGGTTACCGAGGTCCAGCTGGGGTTACATGATGTAACCAAGATGGAATACATTAAGTACGGATGGTGTAATGGTTAGCATTACTGCCTCACAGCACTGAGGTCATGGGCTCGATTCCCGCCATGGCTCTACCTGTGCAGAGTTTGTATATTCTCCCCGTGCTTGCGTGGGTTTCCTCCGGGTACTCCGGTTTCCTCCCACAATCCAAAAATGTACTGGCCCACCACTCGCTAGTTCCGCCACTGAGCTTTAGTCATTACTGGTGAGCACACCTCTCAGTCCAAGGTTTATGCCTGGGTACTCCCAGTGTTAGTCCAATCTGTTGGCTCTCTAAGCAAGTTCCTATGTAATACGTGCTGCTGTGCATCCATCAAACATAGTGACCTCTGAATACCCATTGGCTCCTCTGCTATAATCTACTGTTATTTATACTCAGAGACTCTCTATGTTTTCTCTGAACTGGGCACTTTCTGCAGTACCCTGACTTGATCATGTTTGTCAGAACCTACTGGTAATCAGAGACTGTTCATTGTGGCCTCTCATATCTCAACCTGTTCTGCCAGTACCAATAAACAAGTTCCATTTCATCTATGAGTAGAGTAGAAACCTTATTAAACCTTCTAGTTTTAAACATATGGCCTTATAAACAAAGGTTCTGCTTTCGAGTCCAGATGACTCACAGATTCTGACAATGACTAGTACAGATGTAGCCATGCTCATCATGGCTACATCTCCCGTCTACGTGCACACACAGCTTGGCTAGGTGCGCGCGTGCCTGGCCGCACCGAGCTGCATATTTTGCCACCCCAGTAAAAGTGAATAGGGCACGTTCATGCCTAAGGCAAGCATGTGCCTTAGATGCGAATACGAATATGGCAAACAAGGCACAAATGGGCCTAAATATAGCCATGATGAGCATGGCAACATCTGTATGTATGTGGGAGACAGGTAAGTTTTAGACTGAGGGAGAATTTGACCAGACATAGGAGGGAATTACATAGTCAAATCGTAAATTCCACAGCTAAATAGTAAAATTGGATTGGTTATGTTGACTCCATTCCCATGTTTCATAGCACAAATTCTACAAGTCATGAAGGCTCATTTAGGAGTGCATGTAGCTCTCAGTTTGACTTTGCTGATCCTATCCCTGAATTTGATCATGTCGTGAATGGTTTTGGTTTTTCCATTTTTTTTTCAATAATTAACAAAAACAGCTAAAATCACATAATTTGGGCCTTTTTTGTTCTTAGAATATTAGTAAACTCAATAACATTCATTTTCAATCATTTCCACTAAATTGTAACCAGCTCACAATATTGATTTCATCCAGTTTAAGCCAAAAGGCTGCATCGAGATAGCTGGCTGAGTAAGCTAAGTGACAGTGAGGTGAGGCCTAGAGGCAAAGAGACAATACAAGAATTAAAAACAGATTGATTGATTGATTGATTGATTGATTGATTGATTGTGGTAGGCAACTGTATAGTCCAGCTCCTTGAGTCCTGTTTGAGAAAGAGCGTTATATAAATAAAATTATACTATTATTATTATTATTATTGATGAACTCAACACACACAAGTTGTACTATTAAAAAGAGCAATTACTTTTTGCACAAATGACAACTCACAGCAGCGAATCATCCCGCTTATATTTTTTATGGCAACAATAAAAGAAGAAAAAGATTGATTGATTATGGTAGGTATTGGCAACTAAATGGTCACCTAGGGAAGACACTGATGTGAATGAACATTTCTATGTAAGGCCTAGCAGCAAATGACAATAAAAGAAGAATGAAAAAGCTTGATTGATTGATAGTGTTATGCACTGGTAAATGTAAAATCCATATGCTATGTAAGGTAAGGCCTAGTGGCTAAAAGACAACAAAAGAATAAGACAATAACTAATTCCCCCCACCAAAAAATATGCAGTCCATAATGAAAATAGAACTATAACCAATACAAATATCTCTGCAAATAGGAACATCCCCAATGTTCCCCCCCCCAAATGACAGCCCATTTTGAAAAGAAAAGTGGTGCAAGGATGTGCCTTGGGCCCTCACACCCTCCCTTATGTTTGATATTAAAAAGGACATGTATAGCTTAACAGAACAAGCACTTAAGTGACAGGGACTGCCACTTAGTGGCTGAAGTGCTTGCTTTGTGTGGGCAGCCACAAAACAAGCTACCAATGGGATTTAGTCAGATACAGTATGCTGACAGCTCTGCAGTGGCAAGATATCATTGTCACTACCATCCTTATACTCTTCCTCATCAGTACGTACATCACCCTCACACAATATCAATTAATCCCCGCTGGAATTCACCATTATAGAAATCTCTGTACTTTGACATAATTGCCAGGAAAGGCATTCCTCATGTAATTTCCAGTTTATTTTGATGAGCGTCATCTTTTCCACATTTTGAGGAATCAGCCTCCTACGCTACTCGCTTACAAGGTTCCCAGCTGTGCTGAAAACTGTCTCCAAGTACACACTGGAGGGTCGGCATCTGAAATAATGCAAAGTCAGTTTGCATAAGGGCCTCCAAATTGCCTTTTTTTCTTTTCAGTACTCAAAGGGACTCTGTGACAAATCTCTTTTGTACAGTGTCATGAGAATAATTCTCCACCATTCTTTAGATGGTGACCGTATCAGGTGGAGTTATGGTAGAGGTTTCACTTATGTTGGCCAATTCTTATAGACTCGACTAAATGTTTAAATGTTGTGTTGATTCCTTATCATCTCCACTCTGTCTTTTTGCCAAGCTGAGTTTTTTTCCTGGCAGCTGATAGAGAAACTGAAGGAGGAGATGTTGTGTCTTGTACCACTTGAGCTGACAACTTCTCACCAGGAGCTATTTGCATCTCTTAAGATCAGGGTCAGTTGAAAATAAAGTCCCGACATACAATTTAAACCTAGGATCAAGCATGTTTGCCAACATGTAGTGATCTTATTTCAAGATATCAGCAACCCTTGTATCCTGGCAAAGTGAACTACAGTAAGGAACCATGAAATGATTAAAGACACTTCTCAGGTTGCTACCACTAAGGGTTTCAGCACCTTTCACAACACAGAAATCAGTCTACACTGCACTGCAGAAAGGAACAGTCCCCATCATCTCCAATGTCATGGCTTGTTGTGTGGCTTTGGATGGCTTTTTGCTGTTCCTCCATGTACTAAAGCATATAAAGGGTGGCATTTTACATAGCTACAACCTCTTGTTTCAGTTGGTGGCAGGGCAAATTGATCTTTTCTTGTTGTCTCTGCATGCTGTTGCTGAATTCTTAAAAATGTCCCAACATTTTTTCTGGCCACAGACAGTATGTACTGTATGCCCTTGTCATTTAAAAAAAACATTTACCATCAAGTTGATTGCATAAGCAAAGCATAGGACATGTTGGTATTCAGCCAGCTGTAATGCCTTCACAATGTTTATGGCATTATAAGAAATAACAAATCCTGATGAAAGTCCAAGCGGTGTAAGCCATTTTTTCATGACATCCCTTAGTTTTTCTAAGAGGTTGTCAGCAGTATACCTCTTAGTGAAGCCAGTGATATACAGAGTAGCCTGTCCCTGAATGAGCTGGTGTTGTTTATTAGATACTGCAACTGAAGATGAATCACCCACCCAGTGGGCTGTCACAGTCATGTAATCTTTAGTTTCCCCTTGTCCACATATCTGTGGTTATGTGGACACTGGGTAAAAATGGACTTTTGTAGGCCAATAAAATTTTTTTTTATGTCCTGGTATAGCCAAGAAATGGCTTTTCTGGTAAAATGGAACTGAGATGGAATTCGGTACTGGGGACACAGGACCTCAATTAACTGTGAAAAACCATGTGCATTAATGGTGGATATTGAATGTAGATTTAATATGAGCATAGCCGTGATAGTGTCAGTGATTCACTGTGTGACTGGGTGAGAGCTGCCATACTTGCTTTCCCTTGCAAAGGATTGTTTCATAGTCAATTGTGTTTTTTAAATGCTAGTCTTCTTGGTCCCCTACTGGGATGAAGATCCATCCCCAGGAGCAGGCCTAGCGCTGAAGGATTCTTCTAAAGAATTGTGGATAGAGGAGGTGTCACCTAGCCCTAACAAATTGGATGAAAAACTACCTCTAATCATTACTGAGGATATTGAGTACTAAGGTGTTTGCAGTAAATATTGCTGATGCTGGGATATACTTGAGAGAAGGGAGATAGCTGATGCTGGACTGCTTGTTATTTTTTAGCACAAGTTACTGATTTTCTCCCCAAAACTTTCCATGAGCGTTCTGCAAATAACATAACAAGGAGGAGGTTCCTAGATGGTTAACAGCCCTACCTCTACTTACTATGGTTTTTCAAATACTACAGATGGCTGGAAAATTATTGCCAGGATTTGGGTAAAAATAATTCCACACATAAGTGTTGGATTTGTTGGTCCAGGTATGACAATGGCCTTATTCTTATCATGGTCAAGAGCTGCTTACACTGGTAAGTGACTTACACAAAAAACATCCTAATCCTCAAAATCCTCATTAGTGTCGGCATCAGATTCAGAAATATCAACATCATCCTTTTGCACTTCCAAAGTGGCATCCTCAATTTCTATGTTATCAGATATGCTTCTTCTGCTGCTCATCCCTACATTTGCAGAGGCTGCAGAAATGGTGGAAGGCATCTTCTTTGTGAGTACATTATCAGAGAGGTCAGGCTCACACATACTGTAGCACTTGTGGACACACTTGCGGGTTTACTTACTAAGTGCGTTTTTTTAGATGTGGAGATGTTGCTCATAGCAACCAATCAGATTCTAGCTATTATCTTCTATATGGGTCTAGAATAATAAGTATAATCTGATTGGTTGCTATGGGCAACATTTCCACTTCTATAAATCCGCACTTTAATAAATAAACCCCTTAGACTTTCCTTAAGTACTTGTGACATTTTTGTTTCTGAACACACAGTTTGTTCTACTTCCTTAGTGGTTTTCATTTTTTTACATCTCTTCTAGATTCTTAGCGAAAAGGTCTTGCATCATTATGAGAGTCATAAGATGCCTCACTGACAGTTGCAGAACCACCATTTATAAATAAATGCCAAAGCCTAAGTCTTTCCTTGCCATTGCATGTGGTAAATGTCATGTTGCCAATTTTATGATTTTCTGCACTGCACTTTCCCTTTAATAGAGGTGTTTTTGACTGTACCACTGAATATAATTTTTTTAAATTTTCGATTCCCTGACTTAAACCCTCTATGCCAATGAGCATTGGCTTTAGATGACATTGCAGGACTATCATTGTCATCTTGAAGAAAATAAAGAGAACTAGTCTCCTGGTAGTATGCCAATTCCACCCTCCTGGTGCTAATATTAAAGTTATATATAATATAAGGTGATATATGTAAAAAGTAAATTCAATACACTGCAGCGTATGTTTTAAGACTTGGTTAGAGTCTTCAGCATGTATAGTGAGTGAATAATTAAAACATTGCGCTGTGAAATGCTCAGTTATTATTTTAAAAACAAATAACAAATATAAAAAGTAAAAAATATATATAAAAAATATATATAGTGGCTATGTATATATCAGTGATGAGGTTGGGAGACTTCCGCAAATATCACATAAAATACATTTATTTCATGACACATTAAAAATAAAAACCTAAAATACTAATCACATATACATACATACATATATTTCATATATCAAAAAGGGACTATCCCTAGTCAACACACAAAAAAATAGATATAACTTTTTAAATTGTTCTATAAATGCATGTGCAACGATTATTGTGAATGAGTTGTTGAAGTCCTTAATAGGCAATGTGTAACAACTGTAACAAAAAATCTCTTGCACTGGGTCCACACAGGACAAAGTTACTTTGTATGCCGGCGTCCCGGCTACAATGTGAAGACAGTTCAAAGAAATAATGAAAGCGGTGCTGTATAGTTACCACTGTTTCCTCCTGCTGAAAAAGCATGTCCGTCTCTTTTCACTCAGTGGTGAGGCCGTCACCGCCCCGGGTGATGTGCGCCGGGATGGAATATCCAGAGGGGTGGAATGCAGGCTCTCGTGTAGAATGTGCTCACCGTAAAAGCTCTGTTTGCTCCGTTCGCTAACAGCCAGATGACAGCGGTGATAGATTAGCCTGCGACTGCGGGAGCACAACACCTCACTCGGATAAATGCGGCAGCAGAATTGCAGTGGGCAGTGATCCAAGCTTTCTATTTCCCATAGTGGTAAACCAGTGCAATACTATTTCAGGAGTATAGCGTAAACACGTTTAATCCCACAATACCTTGGGACATCATGACTAGTTGAAGCATCTACATCAGTGTTATTATTTGCTTGCTGCTCTTGCTCTTCTTTCAACTGGTCATCGTGATCCATATTGATGAACACACTCAAGTTGTACAAGAATAATACTTTAAAAGAATTATTTATTTGAACTTTTTTGTTCAGAAATTAATACTCACTGCAGAGTTACAGTATGTGTTATGTATAGACAGCATGGTACGACCTGCGAAGTCACAGTACTTGTGTGTTATGGACACACAATAGTAACTGTATTTGTATGTTAAGGATTAAGGGTACACAGTGGTCACAGTACTGGTATGTTATGGATATATTGTGTATAAATGTCCTGTGAAGTCAAAGAACTTGTATGTTATGGATACACAGTAGTCACAGTACTTGTATGTTATGGATACACAGTAGTGTACAGCCTGCAAAGCCACAGTACTTGTATGATATGGGACACCCAGTATTCACATTACTTGTATGTTATCAATACACAGTGGGGTACGACCTGCAATGTCACAGTACTTGTATGTTATGGATAAACAGTAGTCACAGTACTTGTATGTTATGGATACACAGTGGGGTACGAACTACAAAATCATAGTATTTGTATGCTATGGACACAGTGAAGTATGGCCTGAAAAGTCACAGTACTTGTGTGATATAGATACACAGTGGGGTACACCCTGCAAAGTCACAGTACTTGTATGATGTGGATACACAGTGGGGTATGGCCTGTAAAGTCACAATACTTGCATGTTATGGATACACAGTGGGGTACAACACAAAAGAAAAACAATTTTCTTTTCACTCTTTTTACGGTTTTTACCTTTTTTTACGCTTTGCAGATGGACACTGGACAGGGGAATCATCAGAACTGGAACAGATCGATACTGGACAGATGTGTCGTTAGCACTAGAGTGGCTAGAAACTTGCCATATTCATCAGCAGCACTGGAGTGAATGGACACGGGACAGGTGCATCGACAGCACTGAAGCAGATGGACACTGGACAGCCACTTAATGGACAAAGCACAGCCACTTCTGGATGGACACAGCACAGCCACTTAATGAACACAGCACAGCCATTTACGATGGACATAGGCAGCACAGGCAATAGTGTATGGAGTCTGGTCACAGCACAGCCACACGTATGGACACAGTACAGCCACTTCTCTGAAGTCGGGACACAGTCTGGACAGAACACAGCAGAGTACAGAGCAAAACACAGCAGAGTACAGTGCAACACACAGCAGCATGCCTGAGAATAGAGTGAAATGGTGTCAAGTCTCCACCGAGGTTCCTATATATAGAATCCAAAACCCGTGAGAATCTGATGCCAGGATGATGACATTTTGCCTCAGTTTGGAATCCGATTCTGGCAGGAAAACATGAGTCATGGCTCAGATTGGCTCAGATACCAGAAGTTTGGTGGTCTCAGATTCCAAGGAATCTGAACCATTCATCTTTATTAGGAATATAAATCAGTAACAAAAAAAAATGACTGTTATGAAATTGTAGTTTTTTCTTTGTACCTCCTATTGAGAAATGGCCATGAGGCATAGCAATGTACAAAAATCATCTGTTAAAGGACATAACCTAACCAGGTCACATTTTCTCCTAAAGTAGTCAATACAGTATCTTTCCCAATTTTTTTCCTGTAGGTGAAAAATGTATCTCATGCTCAAATTTACCATTTTGAAGGATTACTATTGTTGTAAATAGCCATTATAGGTGCCAGAATAGTAGAAATTACTGGAGGAATAGTCTAGGGTAATATAAAAACTAGAGAAGAGTGGGTTCGGATCTCCAAGTTCCGAACCACCATCCCCCCCTTCCCCGAACTTCACATTCCAAGCCGGGAACTGAGTCCGGCTCTGGAATTCCAACCAGACTGGGAAATTAGAACGAGACAAAAAGTCTTCATCCCGCTGTTGGATTCTTGTGGGTTTTGGATTCCATAAAAACAGCCGCACATCGCTGCCATTTTCACTCTGGACTTGGAGAGTGATGGAAAACAGACCTCTGTCTCTCTCTGTGGGTGGTGGCATCGTGTGGGGTCAGTGTGTGCTCTGTATGGGTACTGTCCTATCACTGTAGTGTCCCTGTGATGTTAGGGGTGCTGTCCTGGCTGTCACTGGTGTTTCATGTGCTGTTAGGGGTACTGCAGCTGTACATGGGTGTTGATGTCCTGGCTGTCACTGTGTTGTACAAGGGGCTGGGACACTGTCCTCATGTATGGTGTGAAAATACAGGGGTGCTGTTGTTAAAATAAATGTACACTGGTCCTGTCTTGTATGTTGTAACATTTTGGGGGTACAGTGACAATAAATGTACACTGGCCCTGTCTTGTATGCTGTCAAAATTCAGGGGTGCAGTAAAAATAAGTTTACACTGGGCCTGTCTTGTATGCTGTAAAAATACAGAGGCGCTGTTGTTAAAATAAAAGTACACTGGCCCTGTCTTGTATGCTGTAAAAATACAGGGGTGCTTTTGTTAAAATAAATGTATACTGGCCCTGTCTTGTATGCTGTAAAACTTCAGGGGTGCAGTGAAAATAAATGTAAACTGATCATGTCTTGTGTGCTGTAAAAATACAGCGGTGGTGTTGTAAAAATAAAAGTACACTGGCCCTGTCTTCTATGCTGTAAAAAGGGGCACTGTTCTGTGTGCTGTAATAAAGGGGTGCTGTACTATGAAATGGAGAACAAAAATTGGGGGGAAAAATAGTGGAAGATCAGGAACCACTTCCAGTTCCTAGTACTAGTGCTGAAGCTGCTGCTGCCACCAGTTATGACATTGATGATGCAATTCTATCAACGTCATCTGCTAAGGCCAATGCCCAATGTCATAGAGGGCATGTAATCCAAGAAGCATAAATTAAGAACAAAAAAAGACAATATCTGATAAGAAACGTAAAACTGACAATATGCCATTCACAAAATGAAGTGGCAAGGAAAGGCTAAGGCCTTGGCCTATGTTTATGATTGGTGGTTCAGCTTCTCATGAAGATGGAATCCGTCCTCCCTCTTGAAAATTAAAAAAATTAATGCATGTTAAAGCACAGGAAAAAACAACTGTGCGATCAGAGGAATCACAAATCCTCAAGGAGAGTCCGAGTGTGTCCACGGTTGCAATGTCTAGGCCTGACCTTTCCAAGGCAGTATAGAAAGAGGAGGCTCCTACCACCATTTGCATGACCCCTGCAAGTGCTGGAAGGAGCCCTGCCAGTCCAGTTGCTAATATTGAGAATGTCACTATAGAAGTACACCAGGATGAGGAGGATATTGGTGTAGCTGGCGCTGAAGAGGAAGTTGACGATGAGGATTCTAGTGGTGAAGTGGTTTGTTTGAATAAGGCAACAGAGGAGACAGTTGTTGGCCATTGGAAGAAAAGGCCCATTGTCATGCCTGGGTAAGATACCAAAAAATCCATCACTTTGGTGTGTAATTATTTCTCTGTGAGGATGAGGATGTAAACACTGAAGGGGTGAGGACTCAGAGGATGAGGATGAGGATGACATCTTGCCTCTGTAGAGCCAGTTTGTGCAAGGAGAGATTAATTGCATCTTTTTTTGTGGGTGCCCAAACAAACTAGTCATTTCAGCCACAGTATTGTGGCAGACCCTGTCGCTGAAATGATTGGTTTGTTAAAGAGTGCATGTCCTGTTTATACAACATAATGGTGGGTGGGAGGGCCCAAGGACAATTCCATCTTGCACGTCTTTTCTTTGCCACATCATTCCAGGGGTGCTGCCCTATGTGGGGTGCTACCCTTCTGCCCTATCAGTCCAGGGATGCTGCCCCACTGCTGCTTAATTCCAGGGGTGCTGTTGCCTGTTTGCTGTGCTGTGTAATTCTCCAGGGGTGCTGCCTATGCTGTATAAATCCAGGGGTGCTGACATATTATATATACCAGGGGTGCTGCTATACTTGAACCTAGGTTTAAATTAAATCCTATAGCAGAATATGAAACAAGATTCAATATCACAAGCAGATTTGTGAAAACATAGCCGCAAAGGTGGACTTGGAATTTGCAATTTTGACTAAGTGTTTTCCAATGAGGCCACATTTGTGGCCAAAGTCAGTGTGACTCAGAAGATACTTAATCATAATCCAGTGCAACTGCCAGAAAATTATTTAACCTTAATTTTGATTTATTATTAATATTCCTTATTTTGGGATTATTTATTTACAAGATGCGCATTTGTTGTACAGGGTTCTTTCCCTAAGGGTTGAGTAGGGTTATCGCAAGACCTTATGGTGTTAGGAGAACAGAGTTTCAGTGCTCTTGCATTGCATCAGCTTTCCATTGCACTGCAGCACCAGATGGGCCATGAGCTCCTGTGAGGCAAAGTTACTGAATAAGGCCCAGTATGGAGTCTCATGGTGGGTTACAGCAAGGAAGATGTCTAGCTTGCCAGGCTGAGGCAAGCTGTGGGCACAGAGGTTAGCATTGCTTCCTCCCACAGTCCTACTTATAGTATGAAATTATTTTCGATTGTAGAGTGCTAAGCTCCACTATGCCAGGGGATGAATAACAAAAAATGCACTGCACAGTCCTGCTTAGTACTGTACCGATCCCACTTGATCTCAACTTGCCCCATCCGGGGCTGCTGTGGGGGCTCAGGAGGCGCTGCTAAAACATCTAAGGAGCTGCTTTATTTTAAAGTAAAATATGAATTAAAAAAATAAGACACACTGGTATACTCACATGTGTGAAACTGGGACACACAGGTATGCTCACATGTATATAACTGGGAGCTGTGAAAAATGTAAATACGGCATCTGACACAAAATATGTAAATAAAAATGCAATAACAAAATAGAAAAAAAGAAACCCACAAGATTTTCACAAAATAAGTCTCCAGACTCTGTGGAGGGGAAAATTTCCAATCTTGATCCTGTGGTATACACCAGTTTATTTGCATCCCAACATTAAATACAAGATTATCATAATCCCTGAAAATGGAGAAGGGGGTACAATTTCGGAGGCTTTGGCCCCTAGTTTTTCAGTTTGTCCAGTAATGTGGTAATTATATATTTGCTTGGTTTAAGATCATTCTGTTCCACACCAATATAGAAGTGGAGGTGAAAGCCTGTGTGTTGATCCTGATTGCGTGTGCCTCTATAATTTTCAATCACCTTCTTGTTGCTGTCCTCTTCCTCTTGCCTCTTCTCATAATGTGAAAAGTCATCAAAGAAGGAGGTGGTATGTTTATAGCTAGCTATGATTTGGAGAACTTGGCAAGCTTTTTTCAGGGGGACCACCTGTCGCTGAAATGATGGGTTTATTAAACTGTGCATGTCCTGTTTAAACAACATAAGGGTGGGTGGGAGGGCCCAATGACAATTCCATCTTGTGCCTCTTTTTTTCTTTGCATTATGTGCTCTTTGGGACCTAGTTTTTAAAACTGCCATCCTGTCTGCCACTGCAGTGTCACTCCTAGATGGGCCAGGTGTTTGTGCCACCCACTTGTGTCGCTTAGCATAGTCAAAAAGCTACCTCGTTGGACCCTTTTGGCCTAAAAACAATATTGTGAGGTGTGAGGTGTTCAGAATAAACTGGACATGAGTGGAAATGAATGTTATTGAGGTTAATAACACCGAAGGATCAAAATTACCCGCAAATTCTGTGATTTTAGCTGTTTTTATGTTTGTTTGTTTTTAAAACATCCAGATCCAAAACCAAAACCCAAAAGTGTGGTTTTGTCAAAGCCAAACCAGATCCAAAACATGAATGGAGATCCAGATCCAAAACCAATACACAAAACTCGAATAGTGTCCGCTGCACATCTCTAATAAAAACCCACGGTAACCTTTGTATGATCTTAAGGTTTATGGTCAACAACCAGTCAATAATAAACACAGTCAAATCCCTAGTGCTTATAAAGTCACCAATCCTGCTCGATTATATTAAATAATTTTTCTATTAGTAAGCAGCTCCCAAATGGCACCACTGAAGTGTCAAAAAATTAAACTATATGAAGAAAGATATTAAAAATATATCAAGGGAGCGCTATATAATAAAAATAAAATTTTTAGTTACACCTCATGGATATAACAAATTAAAAACAGTATATCATGACATAATAGTTTACACATATAACATACAGCAATTATTCAATATTCATACTGATTTTGTAATAGCTGACACCAGTGCCGTAACTAGGCATTTTAGCGCTGTGTGCAAGAAATGACAGTGGCGCCCCCCCCCATGGAAGATAGGGGCAGTGCGCGCCGTAGGCGTGTGAAAAATTTATAGGGGCGTGGCTTCACGGGGAAGGGGCGTGGCCACAAAATAATAGCAATTCATACTACGGTGCACAGTAGTCTACATTATTCAAATTACGCTGCACAGTAGCGCCACTACACCAGGTAGAGCCCCTTTTATACATTACAGCAGACAGCGTCCCCCTTTTTACACATTACAGCAGACAGTCCCCCTTTTTACACATTGCGGCAGCCAGTCCTCCTTTTTACACATTGCAGTAGCCAGGCCCCCTTTTTACACATTGCGGCAGCCAGGCCCCCTCTTTACACATTGCGGCAGCCAGTCCCCCTTTTTACACATGCAGCAGCCAGTCCCCCTTTTTACACATTGCGGCAGCCAGGCCCCCTCTTTACACATTGCGGCAGCCAGGCCCCCTTTTTACACATTGCGGCAGCTAGGCCCCCTTTTTACACATTGCGGCAGCCAGGCCCCCTTTTTACACATTGCGGCAGCCAGTCCCCCTTTTTACACATTGCAGCAGCCAGGCCCCCTCTTTACACATTGCGGCAGCCAGTCCCCCTTTTTACACATTGCGGCAGCCAGGCCCCCTCTTTACACATTGCGGCAGCCAGTCCCCCTTTTTACACATGCAGCAGCCAGTCCCCCTTTTTACACATTGCGGCAGCCAGGCCACCTCTTTACACATTGCGGCAGCCAGGCCCCCTTTTTACACATTGCGGCAGCCAGGCTCCCTTTTTACACATTGCGGCAGCCAGGCCCCCTTTTTACACATTGCGGCAGCCAGTCCCCCTTATTACACATTGCGGCAGCCAGGCCCCCTCTTTACACATTGCGGCAGCCAGTCCCCCTTTTTACACATTGCGGCAGCCAGGCCCCCTTTTTACACATTGCGGCAGCCAGGCCCCCTTTTTACACATTGCGGCAGCCAGTCCCCCGTTTTACACATTGCGGCAGCCAGGCCCCCTCTTTACACATTACAGCAGACAGTCCCCCTTTTTACACATTGCGGCAGCCAGGCCCCCTTTTTACACATTGCGGCAGCCAGTCCCCCTTTTTACACATTGCGGCAGACGGTGTCCCCCTGAGAGAGAGAGAGAGAGAGAGAGAGAGATACTTACCATCTCCCTGCTGGCAGTCAGGCTCCTCGTGCAGCTCCCTCGGTGCAGGCAGTGAGGTGAGAAGGAGGAGGAGGGATGGGGAGCAGGGAGCCGCAGCAGCGCTATGTCATTGGTAGTAAGCGCCGCTGCAGCATCCCCCTCTCCTTCCGTATTGGCTGCCCGGCGCTGCTGTGGATGCTGGGATGGAGGAACCGCATCCCAGCATCCACAGCAGCACCGGGCAGCCAATACAGAAGGAGAGGGGGCTGCTGCAGCGGCGCTTACTACCAATGAAATAGCGCTGCTGCGGCTCCCTGCTCCCCCTCCCTCCTCCTCCTTCTCCGCTGCCCGGCGCTGGTCTCTTCTCCCTCCACAGCGCGGCGCATGGCGCACACAGCAGAGGCGGCATGTAATGAGTCAATTTGACTCATTACATGCCGCTGTCCGTGCGCCCTCAGGGCAACTGCGCTGTGTGCCAAGCCCACTTGGCACACACGTAGTTACGGCCCTGGCTGACACCGACATCACTGAATATGACGTGACGTATTATAGAAATAATAATGCTCCGTGCCTTGTAATGTCCTGTAAAAGAGGGATAATATTAGAACATATGATTGGTCTCTTGTGAAAGTCTTAGCTAGAAAAAGAGTAGACCCAATAATGTTCACCTTACTTAATTTCCATAATGCAGTGTATTTAGAAGTAGTGACGGCAAAACATGAGGCATTAGTCTGACAGTGCAGACACGATAGTAAGTCATCTTCCGTTATTGAATAAAATGACTGCATATAGGGGCAGAGGGAGGGCGCTGGAGATGTTCTATAGCGTTGCGGTGCTATGTTCCACCTGTGCCCACAGCGGTAGTATCAATGTCCATGCAGCCATGCTGACATGAACATATGGGGCTCTCTCTTACCAGATCTAAGAACTTCCTCAGCCGCCGTTGTAATGCAGTCCTTACTCAGATTGCTGCATAGTATGAGCAGGTAATATGCTGGCTGGGCTTGTCAGAGGAATAATGCCGGTGAGACGGTGTGTCCAGTGGATGCAGTTCCTTTGTTATTATGCGTTTCTCCGCACCTGTGTATCGGCGGTTTCGTCAGAGGATGTAACACAAGCTGACATGAGCAGTTTTTAAACCCAAAGGATCCATTCACAGTTTAGAGCAGATGATATTCTCACCTGTGGGATATATATGTAATCAGCTGTGATAGTATTTAGTCTATGTCTCATATGTGTCAACCTTTGTTACACTTCAATTTTACACATTATTAAATTTAAAATGAGCAGGATGGTGGCTAATTATAAAACATCATTATGTGCTTATAATATTTAACAGCATCAACAATTACATAATATCCAATTGTGAACTTCTAAGCAATTTCCTAATATCAGCAAGCATATAGATACAAGTTATGGAACACATAACAACAGGTCGATATCCATAGCATGATGGTCAGAGACATGGGCCAATATTTACTAATATTCATGTTTGAGTCGGTTTGTGTAGTGTTTAAACTCGTTTTGTATCGGGTGCATTTTCATGCAACTTTTTGAATCCATATACGCAAAGTTATGAAGCAGTCGACTTTATTGTTTTCGTGTTTTCCGATGTCGATGCCAGTCGGGTTTTTTTGGTACATTTACGCCCGTCATTGTCGTTTGCGTACGTGTTTTTGATGTATTTGCTGGTTTTTTTCCTAAGTTAAACGCGGCAGGGTTTTTTTTTCTTCGCGGCCGCATTTTCACTTTCAGTTTCGATTTTCATCCCCGTTCGTGATTGGTTGTGTTTCAGATGGTAGGAGTGTCTGTGCGCAACCATATAAATACGCCCCAAACCGTCCGCACCTCGTGGGTTTAGTTAGTGGTGAGGAGGAGGGAGGTTGTGCTGTGGAGGTAGGTGAATTTGTGGTTTGAAGAGGAGTGGTGGTAGCGATTTCTGAGTTATTATTATTATTATTATTATTACATTTTATTTATAAGGCGCCACATGTGTTTCGCAGCGCCGTACAAAGGACAGTACAGGGGACAAAACATTGCATTACAGTAAATAAATAACAGAAATAGAGTAGAGGTAACAGAGCACCACACATTCTCAAGACATAGTACAGCTAAGATGTAAGTATTGAGGGAGTGATCATCGTACTACTAGAGGCTGGTGGTCATAGATGGAGATGAGCCTTTACTAGCAGGATAAAGATGGTCGTTGAGTAGGGGAGAGCTGTGAGTGAAATGTGTTGAGACGAGGGCTTAGATAACAAGAGGAAAGAGGGCCCTGCTCTGAAGAGCTAACAATCTATTGGGGAGGGGCGACAGACAGATGACAAGAGGTGCAGGCAAGTGGGAGGTAGCCTGATGGCAGTATGCAAGCAAAGCTGAGATGTTCACGGCATGAGGCAGGGGGGGTGGAGGCGCGGCTTCAGCTCTGGGTTATGCATCAGAAGGGTACGCTTTGATGAATAGGTGGGTTTTTAGTGCCCGTTTGAAGCTTTGCAAGGTTGGGGAGAGTCTAATGGAGCGGGGGAGTGCGTTCCACTGAAGGGGTGCAGCACGGGCAAAATCCTGAACTCGTGCATGGGAAGCAGTAACCAGGGCGGTGGAGAGGCGACGGTCATTAGTCGACCGTAGGGGGCAGGAGGGAGTATGAAGGGAAAGGAGGTTGGAGATGTAGGGAGCAGTGGAATTAGAGATGGCCTTGTATGTGAGGGTGAGGAGTTTGAAGAGGATTCTGTAGGGGAATGGGAGCCAGTGTAGATTTTGTTGAAGGGGAGTGGCAGATGTGGTGCGGCGTGAGAGAAAGATGAGCCTAGCTGCGGAGTTCAGGACAGATTGGAGGGGAGCAAGATGGGAGCAAGCGAGGCCAGTGAGGAGGACATTGCAGTAGTCAAGTCGTGAGATGACCAGTGAGTGGATGATGAGTTTAGTTGCACTCTGGGAGAGATATGGCCTGATACGAGCAATGTTGCGTAGCTGGAAACGACAGGATTGTGCCAGAGCTTGGATGTGGGGTGCAAAGGAGAGGGAGGAGTCAAGAGTGACGCCCACGCAGCGGAGTTGGGGAACGGGGGAGATGGTGGTGTTGTCAACAATGATTGAGATATTGGTCGGGGGTGTTGCTCTGGATGGGGGGAAGATGATGAGTTCCGTTTTGTCCATGTTGAGCTTTAGAGAGCGTTCAGACATCCAGGAGGAGATTGCAGAGAGGCAGCTCCAAACCTGAGAGAGGACAGAGGGGGACAGATCAGGAGATGAGAGGTAGAGTTGTGTGTCATCAGCATAGAGGTGGTATTGAAGGCCAAATGAGTTAATGAGCGCACCCAGGGAAGAGGTATACAGGGAGAACAGAAGGGGTCCAAGGACAGAACCCTGAGGGACACCAACAGGAAGGATGGAAGGGTGTGAGGTGGTGCTTGAGGCAGACACAGAGAAGGAGCGGTTAGTGAGGTAAGAAGAAAACCAGTCAAGGACAGTGCTAGAGAGGCCAGCGTTTTGGAGTGTGCCGAGGAGGAGAGGATGATCTACGGTATCAAAGGCAGCAGAGAGGTCCAGAAGGATGAGCAGAGAGAAGTGGCCCCTGGATTTGGCCGAAAGCAGGTCATTGGTGACTTTTACCAGGGCAGTCTCAGTTGAGTGGAGTGGGCGAAAGCCAGATTGTAGTGGATCGAGGATGGAGTTGTCAGAGAGGTAGCTTGTGAGACGGCTGTAAACTAGTCGTTCAAGTAATTTGGAGGCGAAAGGGAGAAGAGAGATGGGGCGGTAGTTAGTGGGTGATGAAGGGTCGAGGTTGGGTTTTTTGAGAATAGGTGAGACCAGAGCATGTTTGAATGGTGAGGGGAAGATGCCGGTGGAGAGGGACAGGTTAAAGAGGTGAGCAAGGTGGGAGCAGGCAGTGGGGGAGAGGGAGCGGAGAAGACGGGAGGGAGGGGGTCCAGGGGGCAGGTGGTGGTGGGGGAGGATAAGATGAGGGAGTGGACTTCCTTTTCTGAAGTCGGATGGAAGGAGGACAGGGTGGGATAGATGGAGGGGAGGGATAGAGGGGGCAGGGGGGTAGCAGAGGGGTGACGGCGGGAGATGTCGTGTCGGATATCCTCAATTTTGGAGATGAAGAAGGAGGCAAAGTCAGTGGCAGTGAGGGATGATGGGAGGGGAGGAGGAGGGGGGCGAAGGAGAGTGTTGAAAGTTTCAAAGAGACGGCGTGGACAGGAGGACTGAGAAGAGATGAGTGCTTGGAAAAAGGATTGTTTGGCGAGGGGCAGAGCTGTAGGAGGAGAGAATAAACTTGAAATGGAGGAAGTCCGGCAGAGAGTGAGATTTCCTCCAGGAGCGCTCAGCGGAGCGTGAGCATTTTTGTAAGAAGCGTGTTAGTTTGGTGTGCCAGGGTTGGGGTTTGGAGCGGCGGAGGGGGACAGAGGAGAGGGGGGCCACAGAGTCGAGAGCAGTGGTTAGGGAAGAGTTATAGAAGGTGGCTGCCTGGTTGGGACAAGTCATAGTGGAAAGAGGAGAGAGGAAAGTCTCGAGGGAGGACAAGAAAGTGGGGTTGAGAGACTCAAGATTGCGTCTGGTGGTGGTGGGTCTGGGCGTGGAGAGGAGGAGGGAGGATGAGAGGGTGAAAGAAAGCAGATGGTGGTCAGAGAGAGGGAAGGGAGATTTTGAGAAATCAGAGAGATCACATCGGTGGGTGAAGACAAGGTCGAGGGAGTGGCCGAGATTGTGAGTAGCGGTGGAGGTCCATTGAGAAAGTCCAAAGGAGGTGGAAAGGGCAAGGAGATTAGTGGAAGCGGCATTAGTGATGTCAATAGGGATGTTAAAGTCTCCGAGGATGACAGAGGGGAGGTCAGAGGAGAGAAAGTGGGGAAGCCAGGCAGCAAAGTTGTCAAGGAAAGGTGAACAGTGGCCAGGGGGGCGGTAGATCACTGCCACAAGGAGGTGAATGGGGTAGAAGAGGCGGATAGTGTGGACCTCAAAGGTGGAGAAGGTGAGAGAGGGCTCAGGTGGGATGACACAGAAGGTGCAGTTAGGGGAGAGAAGGACGCCCACGCCTCCACCCTGGCGACCATCAGGTCTGACTGTGTGGGTGAAAGAGAGGCCTCCGTAGGAAAGGGCAGCAGGGGAGGTGGTGTCAGAGGAGGAGAGCCAGGTTTCAGTGATGGCGAGAAGGTGAAAAGAGTGGGAGATGAAGAGGTCGTGGATAGTTGGCAGCTTGTTGCAGATTGATCTAGCATTCCAGAGTGCACAGGAGAAAGGAAGGGAGGGGACAGGGGAGATAGGGATAAGGTTGGCTGGGTTCTGAGTGTTTGTGGGTGATTTTGAATTTGGGGGGCAACCTGGCAGTCAGGATTGGTATGTGAAGGGATCGAGGAGCCATAATTTGGTACAGTAGTGTTAAGGGGAATAGAATGGTGTAGGTGTAATATAGAATGAACAAGGAGAATGCGGGGTGTAATGTAAGCAAAAGTGCAAACAGTATTTTTAGAAATAATGTTAGGAACGGAAAGGCTGAGATGGATACACAGTGGTTGTAGATTGTGTTTATGAGAGTGTGAGCAATGTGTGAAAGCAGTAGGGCTGTTACTTAATCAGACAGGTTGTTCAGTGTCCAGGCTGTGCAGGCTGCAGTCGTTGCTGGTGGTGGTATGGGTAACTCACTGTAGTCTGTTGTTTGCAGTTCTTTTGTGGAGATGGGGGAGATATTCTGCTGTCCCTCTGTTTCTCTCCTGTTCATCTCCGTATATCTCCATAGATTATATCATCATACTTTGTACTAACATACTTAGCAACTAAAATGCTAGCAGCCTGAAGTGCTTGTAGCCTTGGTCAATACTAGTTAAATAACCATGCAGACATGGATGCAGGGTTAATTGATAGCAGCCCCTACCCTCTGAAAACTCCACCCACAGCAAAAGGTTGCATCAAGGTGTGAACAAATCACTATACCTCCACTAATACACAGTGAGAACAGACTATAGTCTGGCCCAGAAACAACAAGCAAAATACAAAATTATCAATACCTATCATAGTAGAAAAAGCATGTAATGTCTGGATGTTAAAGTTGCAGCAGTGAGAGATTGTCAATACCTATCATAGTACAAAAAGCATGTAATGTCTGGATGTTAAAGTTGCAGCAGTGAGAGATTGTCAATACCTATCATAGTACAAAAAGCATGTAAAGCGATTTCTGAGTGTGGTATTATGTTTGAAAGTCGTCTTGTCATTCTTGTTGTCTTGTATTTTGTGGTTTTGTCTCATTTTTAGTCCAAGTTATTTTTCTTTATAGTACCTTGTCAGTGTGTGTGTGTGTGTGTGTGTGTGTGTGTGTGTGAGTTGTGTAGTGGTAGTGGAGGAGTGTGTTGTTTGTCTTTTTTTTCCTGTGTTAACTGTTTACACACACAATTATGTGTGACTCAGAGGTGGAGGGTGTGAGTGAGGGGGAGGAGGTTGGTCAGGTGGAGGAGGTGAGTGTTAATGAGGATAGTGAGGTGGAGGAGGTGGGTGAGGTTGCTGCAGCAGCCTCAAGTGATAGTGACAGTCAGAGTGCTCCACAGCCACGCACCACTACTAAGACTGGGTGGAATGTTAAGTTTAGTTTTGCTGAAAATGTGGCATTGGTGCGTGAGCTGATGAAGTATCAGAGGCAGCTATTTGGCCCGGAGTCCGCCAAGGTGCCAACACGGAGGAAGACGGTGTTGTGGGCGAAAGTAGTTGCTGCTGTCAATAGTGAGGGGGTGGTCAAGCGGACTGAGGACACGTGCCGCAAACGGTACTATGACATAAAGCAACGTGTGAAGTCCAAAATGGCCAAGGAGGCCAAGTCGGCTCGGAAAACCGGTGGTGGGCAGCCCTATATTGCAAGTTATTTGGAGTATGAGGAGCCCATGCGGAGTGTAATCCCTCCAGAAGTTGTCTCTGCAACCCATGTCCGGGATTCAGATAGGCCCAGGAAGAATGGTGAGCATGTGTTTTTTTTTTTTTATTATTTGTTTTTTTTTTGGAATGTGTGTCATGTGACGTTGCATATTACTCCCATCTTCTAGTGTGTGTCAGCAAATACATTGTTTTGGTTAATGTTTTATATAAAAGTCAATGTAACATCTTACTTTATTGTATGTCATGTGTTTTTCAGACAGTTTTTTTTGCATGTGTAGTTTGGACTTGGTGTGT
Source organism: Pseudophryne corroboree (assembly GCF_028390025.1). Classification (NCBI taxonomy): domain Eukaryota; kingdom Metazoa; phylum Chordata; class Amphibia; order Anura; family Myobatrachidae; genus Pseudophryne; species Pseudophryne corroboree. The sequence continues at coordinate 242,224,871 of NC_086453.1, read as the reverse complement.
CTCTGAATTGTCCTGCAATAATGTTTTCCTGTTGTTTTTTTTTGTATTTAAAATTGTGACTATGTTTTATATTTAAGTGATCCATGTGGTTTTGTTTAAAAAAAGTGGTTGTGATGTTAGAGGCTGGAGTACTGGAAAGTGGTTTGGGAACCACTTACATGTGTAATGTCATCTTTAGATAATGTTATGTTTTTTTTGTATAATATTTTTTAAAAATTTTTGTTGTTTGCTTGTATTTGTACCGTGACACCACACTGCAGTGTTTTTTATTAAACAAATTTCTGCATTTTGTTTTTGCTCATATAGTGGTAATGTGTCTTTGGAGTGCCACATCACAGAGCAAATTAGATATTGCATCTGTAATATTTTTCCTACCAATACAAAATGAAGTTGATTTTTTTTTTAATTTTTATAAAACTTTCCTTGAACTTGTGGCCTATGTCAGTGTCCTGTACATGTTTTCCTGTGTTTATGTTGCCATAGTGCATATGTGTTTTGGTCATTGTTGTTGTTTTTTTATTTTTTCTGTTCCTTTTTTTATTTTATTAAAAAACCAAGCATTTCTAAAAGAATAAATGTTTATAAGCATAATGGGTGGATGTATACACAATAGCATGATTTTTTATTATAATTCATTTTATACAGTGTCTGAAAAAAGCAGCACTCCTCGTCGGCCAGTAACTCCTATCACATCGGATGATGATGATGCTGCGGAAGCAGGTAAAGTGTCCATTGTAGTATAGGGTATGCTTGTAAAGGAATGGCCATAACCAAATTGCACTTTCATTAAAAGGTCCATCAAAAGAAGTATGGAGCAGCAGAAGTGGCACTTCTGAAAGACATCACCACAAAAAACCTGTGGCCGAAAAGAAAGCAAGGTCGTATGTTCCGGCCCAAACACAGCAGGCTACCCTGCCACGAAGATTATCGTCCGTATGTTCTTTCCCCCCACTCCAAATTTTGGACACACCTCCAAGGCGTCATCCACACTCCCCTCATCTTGATTGTGAGTATCAAACTGAAATTTTTAAAAAAAAATTCAGTACGTAATCTAAAAATTTCATAACCGCATTAAGTCAAAACACATCAAAAAAGTAAATACTTACCGCAGTAAGTAAAAGCTGAAATGTAATCCAATCTAAATGTCCTTGTCCACATCCAGTAAAGATATGTATGTCCACTTGAGCCATACAGTATGACATTGTGTGTAAGATGCTGCAACAAAAAAGCATGTTTGTTTTTTTGAAAAAGTAAGGGTTTTTTTTTACAACATTTCACATGTGTGTTTGAGGTAACATTGCAAAATACATATAAAAACATGACTATGTTTGTTTGAACAAAGCTATAAGGTAAGACATTATGTATTCCAATGTGTTTTTATGGTGGAGTATGTGTGAGCTACAAAAAAAATAAAGTGTTTGCTTTCACAATTAAGTAACCAGACACATTTGCCACAAACAGGCATATGTATGTATTTAAGCTATGAGTGATGATGTTGCTAGCCAGAATAGTTGAAAGTAACAGTGAATCACATGTGTTCCATGTGGTAAATTTACTAAGATGGCCATTCTATTGAAGATGGGATGTTGCCTATAGCAACCAATCAGATTCCAGGTATTATCTTCTAGAAGGTGCTAGATAAATGAGAAGTAGAAGCTGATTGTTTGCTATGGGCAACATCCCATCTTAAATAGAACTCCCATCTTAGTAAATTGCCCCCCCACCCCCATGTGTAGTGATTTGTTTACATTTCTCAAACATATGGATAGCTAACGGAGATTTAATTAACATTTCAGCTTCGAGTCCTGGGAACAGCATCCCTTCACAACAACAGCAACACAGTGACATGGAGGAGACAAACATCTTAGAAATGCAGCCATTAATGCAAGGAATGAGCCCCCCAGCACCTGTGAGTACACCACCACAGCAAAGCACACCACCACCACAACACAGCCCAACAACACCAGGAACACAAGGCCCTGATCAGGTGTTTTGGACCATTTGGGCTAGACATCAGGCCACTAATGAAGATTGCCTAGGTAAGCAGACACAAATGTTAACAAGCCTACCATCTCACCTCAGAAGAATATCCAGAAATCTGAGTAGACAAAATGAGCAAACAACCAGAATAGGCAATACCATGGAACTCATGCGTACAGACATTACACAGGTCATGGGCAACTTACAGCGCATAATGGAAGAACAGCACAGACAGCAGCAAAGTTACATGATCATTTTTCAAAACAATCAAAAGATTAATGAAAGTTTAGTCCGAATAGTAGACAATCAAAATGCTGCTACACGTGAACTCAATGCCACCCTCACTAACCTGAATGAAACACTCAGATGCATGCACCAACCGCAAACAAGCAGCAGTTCTGGTACGACTACTCCAAATGTCACGCCAGTCTCATCACCACCAAGACGCTCCACCAGAGCACGACAACATAACAGTGCTAAAGGCAAAGGGCAGGACAAGCAGCCACCAAAAAAAAATGTGAAAAAAAAACAAGTTAGACATTTGTGATAAGTAACTCAAAAAAGTTAGCAAGTGTTTTTGTTGCTAAAATAATATAACACTTAGGTCCTTGACCCTTTTTTCAACATCATTAATTATAAGTGGCCCAAAAAATATTATAAATTTAGGACGCACATTTATTCAAAACCATTTTTATTTGGTATTGGAGGCGGGAAATGTTGATGGAGCCACACATACATGTTAGCAGGAAGTAAACTGACCCCTTGATTTTTTTCTAATCATTACTCTTTCTAGATTCCAATCATTCTCTTTGCCTGCAGATACAATAATTGCCAGCCAGGCAGAATGTCTTTAGCAGGAAGTAAACTGACCACTTGATTTTTTTCTAATCATTACTCTTTCTAGATTCCAATCATTCTCTTTGCCTGCAGACAATCCAAAATACAATGTTAGTGATACATATCTTAGCTATCTTATCTATACAACATTACAAGAAGAACACAATTGAGTTGCGTAAAAAGCTTGTAATATGTTGCCTTTGTTTTGTTTGAAAAACATTGTCCAAATGAATGTCAGTATTGTTTGGACATGTTTGTGTGTTTAAAATTATTAAGAATGTTTTGACACGTGATGCAGAAACAAACAAATATGTAATTTTACAACAATAAGCACAAACTGTGTATAATAATGTATATGTGTGGCAAACTGTGTATTTACTTACACATCATCAAGTTTACAGCATCAAACATTAGGAAATAAAATATTCCTGATTACAGTAAGTTTGTGTGTCTTAAATATGATGGTGCATCATACATAGGGACATATGTATTCCTCAAGGCTAACATATTATATGTTGAGGAGTGTTTTTTGGGAACACAGGTTCGCAAACTCGGCCCTCAGGAACCCACACAGTGCATGTTTTGTAGGTCTCCTCACAGAATCACAAGTGACATAATTAGCTCCACCTGTGAACCTTTTAACATATGTCTGTGAGTAATTCATACACCTGTGCTTCTACTGGGTTTCGTAAAAAACATGCACTGTGTGTGGTCCTGAGGGCCGAGTTTATGAACCTGTGCATTAGGACGTTACACCCAATGATAAAGTGAAATACTAAATGGATGATGTGGGCTTGTAAGAAATTAGCACTGCAAGTTTACGATTACTTATCCAGACTTAATGCATGCCACTCATAATCTGTTGTTTTGAGATTTAAAATACACACAATACACATGCGACATTTGTTTTTCATATAGCGAGGGTATGTTTGTATGTGTCAAGGAGACAGACACATTCTGAGTAATGGTTTTGGAGAAAAAAAACAAAACATCTATTTATGATTACACAAAAAAAGAAATAAGCAAACCAAGCTTACCTTAGAAATAGCGATTGATGATTTGTTGCCTAACCTTCCTCCCTACATCAGTACTCCAAGTATCACCAGATGTCTCTAATTCCTCTACTTGCTGGCTGCTTTCTTCCTCCTCCTCCTCAACATGTGGCAGATGTTGTTGCAAACACATGTTATGAAGAAAGCAGCAGCAGAACACAATTTGAGTCACCTTGGAGGGACTATACAACAAAAGGCCACCAGACTTATCCAGACACCGAAACCTAGATTTCAGCACACCAAAACATCTTTCTATCACATTCCGCGTGGACTTATGTGCATGATTGTAATTGTGTTCAGCAGGAGTATCAGGTCGGGACAATGGAGTTAGAAGCCAAGAGAAACAGCCATATCCTCCATCACCTAAAAGACAGATATAGTAACGTGATTCATGTTAAGATACAGCAACACATAAGTAACACACTGTGGGGCAGATGTATTAACCTGAAGAAGGCATAAGGAAGTGAAAAACAAGTGATATGTGCAAGGTAATAAAGGCAGCAGACAATCTGTCCCTAAGTATTAAGTTACATATTGGAGGTGATTAGCTGGTGCCTTTATCACCTTGCACAGATCACTGGTTTCACACTTCCTTATGCCTTCTACAGGTTAATACATCTGCACCTGTATTTGGACAAAGTATACTCAGGCCTACACATATCAAATTACATACCCAGCAGCCATCCATCTGGCATTTGTCCGTCCTCAAACTTGTCAAAGAGGGATGACTGACTGAGGATGAAGGCGTCATGGCAGCCCCCAGGGTAACCAGCAACAACACTCATTATTCTGAGATTTGCATCACAAACCACCTGCACATTTGTGGTGTGTTCGAAATGGCGGTTTGTATATATGTGCTGCCTGCCCCTAGGTGGTCTCAGCTGAATGTGTGTGCAATCTATGGCTCCAAGCACATTGGGCATGCCAGCCAGCTCATAGAAATCTACCCTGACGGCATGCTACTGAGACTCCTGGGTAGGGAAGCAGATTGAGACCTCGATGTGGGGCTGCAAAACAGCCAACACCTTTGTGTACATTTTAAAGAACAATAAACATGAGATTTTAGGACAGAACTGGCCACTGAGAAATTAAAACAAACACAAAACAGAAGAGGTCGTTAGGTATACATCACCTGGGTTAAGATTCTGGAAAATGAGGGCTGTGAGATTCCTATGACATCCCCAGACACAGCCTGAAAGCTGCCAGTAGCCAGAAAGTGCAACACAGCCAGGAGTTTGTGCAGGCCTGAGACAGGGCGAGAGCGTGCTGTCTCAGGATCTAGGCCCAGTTTGACAAGGTCATATAGACAGAAAATGTTGTTACGATTTAGACGGAACATCTGTATGACCTTATCATCGGACAATGCGTTCAAGTTTAAACGCCCCCTAAAAAAACGATGCCTGCGCAGCCTCCGTGGAACTTGTACAACCTGCTGACCATGTTCAGTTTCTTGGCCCTGGTTACTTACAGGCTGATGTCTGAGTCTGAGGAATCCCACAGCACACAAAAGATCACTGGCCCACAGTCCTGCTGCCATTTCTTGAGTGTAGGTGTATTGAAATGGGCCTAACATCCTTTTATAGGCATCCTAATTCAGGTGTGTGTGATTTTTTATTTGCAACACATGTAAACACGACTGAAAAAAGCAGGTCTATTTTTTTGCCACTTTTTTAACAAATCGCAAAAAAATACGACCGCATTTGAGCACTCAGAGACTAACACCCAAATACGAATGAATAGTGAATTCCCGTATTCTATGAAATAACAGCCGCATTTGACCGATGGTCTATTCATTCGTATTTCGGAACGTTGTCATTCAAACCATTATGAATAGACCAGACACTGCCGAGATTGGTGCTTAGTGAATTCCCGGATTGGGACTTAGAACAAAAAACACAAATCGGCCAAACTCGGAATTTTAGTAAATACTGGCCATGGACTTCCATAGAGAGAGACTCGGGTTCGGATCCTGGCACATATTGGTCACATTTATTTTTATTTAATATATGATTCTCAATTTTTTATAAATAACAAATATAGCATACTATTCCAAAGTGCTCATATAGCAACACAAATAGAGCACCAAAACATATAATTAACAATGCTCATTATGAAATGATTACTAGGATTACACCTGAGATAATTTATATAATAAAAAAGAATATATAGAAAACCGGACTACCGGTATCTAAACTCTAGGCATATATAGTGTATGCCTCAATATGATTTAGATTGAAAGCACGAATAACCACATTGTAATAACAATCATTTTTAATAATAATAGTCTGCAATTTAACTGTCTCTTGTATGTAACCTACATGGGGAATCAAAAAACTCACATTTTTCCAGCTCGGCAAATATTTTTTTTTATCTCACAATTCATCTAAGACTAACTTCATCTTCCTACTCTTTCAGTGAGAATTTAAAAAAAGGATGTTTGTAATATTTAATGATGAATTTTCCTAAGAATTATCTATAGATTTTCACAAAATTTTGAATATTGTCAGGGTATTACCAATGTTTATAGTGACCTGTATGTTTATTGCAGTTTTCCGTTCATCGTCATGTTGAATGCTGATCAAATTCTAAACTTCTCTGGGGAAAGTTTTGGAGAATGTCAATGTCCTTTCTAATTTCTCGAAGGGCTGAAATGAGAGGATGGTTATATTTATCCATAACAGTGATTTTTGTTTGACCCTATATCAATGCAATCACAGAGATCGCTATCACTTGCTACAAATAAATTCTTACCCCCAGCTGGGATGTGGGTGGTTTTATAATCATGAGACTGTCATCTGGATGATAGATAGACAATGTCTAGTTAGACAGTCAATAGACAGACATCATATGTTAGACAGACACTAGGTCGACAGGGTCAAAAGGTCGACATGAAAAAGGTAGACAGTACAATTGGTCAACAGGGTCAAAAGGTAGACAGGGTCAAAAGGACATGAAAATGGGCGACATAAAAAAGGTAGACAAAGGTTTTTTTATGTTACATGTTTTTGGAATTTTTCATACCTTCTGTATCCATGTCGGCACAGACCTCGAAGCATGCCGAGCAAAGTGTGCCATGCGAGGGGATGACTTTTTACAATTGGGGGTCCCAGATGAAAAAAAATATCCACACAAAACCCATAAATGCAAAAAAAAATGGTATCTACCTTTTTATGTCGACCATTTTCATGTCAAGCTTTTGACCCTGTCTACCTTTTGACCCTGTTGAACTTTTGTACTATCTACTTTTTTCATGTCTACCTTCTCACCGTCTCGACCTTTAGACCCTGTAGACCTGCCGACAGTCTAACATATAGTGTCTATCTATTGACTGTCTAGCTAAACACTGTCTATGTATTATACCGCACCCCCTGAGACTCAGATTTAACAAAGCAAACATATTGATTTTGGGGAGTTTAGCCCCTGGAATAATCCATATTGAATAATAAGAGCTCCAGTCAGGAGCAGGGACGTGCAGTCAGGGGAGGCAGTGCCTCCCCTGTCATTAATGATTAAAATAATACAAAGAAGATATTTATGACACATTTTCTGTGTCATAAGTATCTTCTTTTTATTAATTTAATCATTAGTACTATCTAAAATGGGTTGGGAGACACTGATCGTGGTGACTCCCATTGTGAATGGGAAAAGTGTGGGAGTGGGGGGCGGGCAAGGGCAGGGTCAAGCCACGGGCTGTAAAAGCCCATTCAAAATCTATTACAAAGCGGCACCTACTAAAGTGCTGCTTTGCTACAGGGACATGCTTTCAAACCATGAAAGCACGCCCCTGTCAGTGAGGCCACAGTGATTGGCCAGCGGATCCGTCACTGGATCCACTGTCATCACAGTGGGTTTGCTGGGACACGGCGGAGGTGCGGGCTTCAGAGGCGGCGGGACGTGGCGGGATGTAGCGGAGGTGCAGGCGACATTGGTGGTGGGACGTGGTGGAGCAGGACGCGGTGGAGGTAACCATAGTGGCAGGCAGGGATCCGAGATTCCTGCCTGCCATTCTGCAGAGTTTGGCAGCGGAGCGGTACCATTTAAAAAAATGGTGCCTCAGCATCATTTTTGAAATTCAAGATGGCTGCTGCGAGCCAATCATGGCTCACCAATCATCGCCACGCCCTCTCTTGCTGACTTATATAAGTCAGCTCGAAGCAGCGGTGTCAGTCCGACGGCGGAAGAGGAGCAGTGTAGAGCTCCTAAAGATAGAAGATGCCGGAAGTCCTGGATGGGTGGCGGCTATGCAAAAGAGCTTAAAAGCCACCACCCACCAGGTGAAGACGCCGAAAGTCCTGAGGAGATGGCGGTCATGCAAAACCGCTTAAAGGCCACCGCCTCCCAGGTGAAGACGCCGGAGGAAGACGCCGGAAGCCCTGGGAAGGCGGCAGCCATGAAAAAGAGCTTAAAGGCTGCCGCCTCCCAGGTGAAGACGCCGGAGGAAGATGCCAGAAGCCCTGGGAAGGCAGCAGCCATGCAAAAGAGCATAAAGGCTGCCGCTTCCCAGGTGAAGACACCGGAGGAAGACGCCAGAAGCCCTGGGAAGGCAGCGGCCATGCAAAAGAGCTTAAAAGCTGCCACCTCCCAGGTGAAGACGCCGGAAGCCCTGGGAAGGTGGCGGCTACCCAGGTGAAGACGTTGGAAGCCCTGGGAAGGCGGCGGCCTCCCAGGTGAAGAGGGCGGCCATGCAAAAGAGCTTAAAGACTGCTGCCCCACGTGAGACCCTGCTTAATAAAACTTTTTTTTTTTAAATGTGTGGTGTCATTTATTGTAATATTTTCTTTACAGGTTGACTACAGGTGCCAGTGGGCCCTTTATGTCTGGGCATGCTGGTGCTTGTGGTTCTCCAAGTGCTGGCATGCTGGGACCTGTAGGCGACCTGTAAAGAACAATATTAGCATTCAGTGAACCCCGCACCCACCGCCACACGGAGGTGTGGGGCATAGCACTGGGCTTCCAGCCTAGTGCTGGTTGTTGCTCGCGGGGGGACCCCCTTTTTTCTGGGGGCCCCACTTTCCTAGGAATTACAGCCCTGGGTTGACTGATTTGGGGGGTGCCTAATGTTATGGCAGGGGGACCAAACACTAAGTGTCTCCCCTGCTATGGCATTACCCCTCCTGGGTGGTTCATCCTGGTGCTGGTTTTAGTGATATATGGGGAATTACACTTTTATATTTTTTATTTCTCTATGGAGGGGGGGGGGGGGGGGTTGGTTAGCTGTCAGTGCCTCCCCAGCATCTGACCTCACCAGGCTGGGAAGTCTAGGGCTGGTTATTGATTTTTTTGTTTTGCTTTACATAACAGAACCTGTACGAGTCACTCTGAGCATTGCCTGGAAAAATACATCGACCACAGACAGGTGTAACATAGTTGATGAGGTTGATAAAAGACAAACTGCCCATCGAGTTCAACCTATAAATTTAATTCTTGCACTTTACTGTATTTAGGTATGTTTACTACAATGACCCAGCTGAAATATTGATTTTAAGTCTAACAACTATGATTCGTACTATTACAAAAATATTTATTTTAAACGCTATATCCCTCGCTAAATTTTACAGCTAGAAATTTATCTAATCCATTTTTAATTATCTAATCCATTACTGGATTAGTCTACCATTACTGCCTTCTCTGGCAGAGATTTCCAAATCTGTATGGCCCCTACTGTGAAGAACCCTTTCCTATGCTTGATATGAAATTTTCTCTCCTCTAACCTCAAAGGGTGAACACATGTCCTGTGTAAATTTTTCTCATTAAATAAATCACTTGATAGCTCCATGTGTTGTACCTTTATATATTTGAAAATATTAATAATGTCTCCTATTAGGCGCATCTTTTCAAGTGTAAACATATTCAATCTAGTAAGCCATCACTCATATTCCAATTCCTCTAACCCCTTAACCAATTTTGTAGCTCACCTTTGAACTCTTTCAAATTCCAAGATATCTTTTTTTTATAGTATGGAGTCCAGAACTGTACACAATATTCCAGGTGCGGCCGTACAAATGATTTATATAGTGGCAGTGTTTCTTTTACTATTCTGTTGCACTGTTTCTGCGAGTTCTATCAGGTATACAAAAGGATGTTTAGTAAGTCCAGGGTTTCTATTGCTATCTATTTTAGATAATTGATGTTAGGCCCAATTGTTTATTGCTTTCTAAAATTTAGTTTTTTGCAATTTCCCATTGGATTCGCCTTTAGTATAGGGCCCTGCACATATCACGATGCGCCGCCGAGGTGCCCGACGGCCGATACGGCCGACAAGCGACCCGGCGGCGGGGGGGCAGTGACGGGGGGAGTGAAGTTTCTTCACTCCCCCCGTCACGCGGCTGCATTGAAGTGCAGGCAAATATGGACGAGATCGTCCATATTGGCCTGCATGCACAGCCGACGGGAGACCAGCGATGAACGAGCGCGGGGACGCGCATCGTTCATCGCTGGAGTCTCCACACTGAAAGATATGAACGAGTTCTCGTTCATTTATGAACGAGATCGTTCATATCTTTCAGAAAATCGGCATGTGTGTAGGGCCTATAAGTCTCCAATTTGTCATCTAGCCGGAAAATCACAAATAAAGCCACCAAACTGACAACAAGTAAAACTAACCCTAAGGGTCATCTTTATTATTTATCTGCACTTGTTCCACATCATTTATACTGCAATATAAAATTAACCCATTTTGGCCCGGGTGGGTGGTTTTCTACCTAGCACTTTAAATAAATTTCCTTGAATAATGAATGCTGCAAAATGAAATGTGTGCATCTATCTATCTATCTATCTATCTATCTATCTATCTATCTATCTATCTATCTATATATAAACGATAATGTTAGCCATCACATATTGTTTTTTCAACCCTCCATTCCCTTTTTAGCAACTTTATTTGAAGCTAACAGTAATACTACCAAAAATGAAAATTTCTAATATAAAAAGTTAAACCTTTTTAAAATAGAAAAAAAATAAAAAGTATTCCTGTGTCATGATGTGCAGGGGTAGTAGTCACAACATATGTAATCATTTTTCACCTCACGTGCCCCACACCTGTGTTATCTGCGTGTAAAAATCAGTGGGTAGTTTTCTACCCAATGTGCCAATAGATTTAGTAATTTTGGAGCTTTTTTGTTAGACACTGAAGTTTGATCCCTGGAAGGGTGTTTACTCTCACTTTCTGGTGGTAATTCAGACTGTATTGATGCAGCGTCAGTAATCGCAGTCTGAATTTTCTGTGGAGTGCGCCCAGGCAGCGGGTGCATTGTGCGTGCGCAACCAGGAGCCCAGCGAGATGCTAAAAGCATCTCTGGGCTGTTATCGCCTCTGCCTGACAGGCAGTGGAGGTCGCGGGGTGGGAGGGGGGGTGCCTCCGGACAATGGAGGTGTGTCCAGATCGTGTGTGATAATGATTGTAGTTGTGCTAAATTTAGCACATCTATGATTAGGTCTGAATTAGGCCCTCTGTCTGTGGCTGAACAGCAGGATCCTATCCCAGGAGGCAGAGACATGGTGAGGGGGGTGCAATGGGGAAAAATGTAGCTGAAATGTACATATGGGATTATATTTACTAAAGTATGGGTTTTTAGAAGTTGAGATGTTGCCCATAGCAATCACTCAGAATCTACTTATAATTTATCTTACACCTTCTAGAAGATAAAAGCTCGAATCTAATTGGTTGCTGTGGGCAACATTCCCACTTCTAAAAACTCACATTTTAGCAAATATACCCCATGGTGTCTGACTAGTATGTTATTTTATCTTGGATATACAAGCAGTAGAGTTTTACTGTATTATATTCATATTTATTTATTTATTTATTTATTTATATCTATTATATTTATGTTATGTATGTATTTATTTATATTTATTTGTTTTTAAAAATACATGTAACTTTGGAGTTACATGTTTGAAAAGATAAAATAAAAGATAAAATAGAGTTACTGTATATTTTTATGTTTTTATTTTTATTAGATTAGACCAGTGGTTCCCAAACTTTTTGGAATCATGGCGCCCTAGAGTATCAGAATTTTATTCACGGCACCCCTTGGCCAAAAAATTCTTAGCAAGACATTTTTAAATAAATATTAAATAAAAAATGTAATTTATAGGTCATCTTTAGGTCCCATTATGTGGTGAGGAACAAGATTTGACTCTGTTTGACCACATATGTTATGATTGGCTACCACCAGCTCTGGTTTTGTTAATTACATTAACCAGAAATAATTTTGATTGGTCCTGGACCACCAATCCACGGCACCCCTGCAAATGTTCTAAGGCACCCCAGGGTGCCACGGCACACAGTTTGGGAACCACTGGATTAGACCATTCAGCAAATAAGCAGTTCATGCAATTTGGTGTCATTTCTTGCAATTTCTTGATCAATAAGCAAATAATCCCCTTTTCACTCGACACTCATGTAAAATGTTAATTCACAGGAGGCTTATCAGATTCTGATTCAAAGCCTGGTGTCTGTGTTCTGCAAATGGTTGCTTGTACCAAACCTTGTGGGCAATTCAGACCTGACCACAGCTGTACGTTTTCATACAGCAGCCGATTATCGAATGACTGCGCATGTGCAATGGATGCAGTGACAGGATGGTGTGAAAAATGAGATCGCACAGGCGTTTGCAAAACGAATGACAGGAAGAGGCTGTTTGTGGGTGGTAACTGACCGTTTACTGGGTGTGTCCAGAAAAACGCAGGCGTTCCCAAGTGTTTTTAGGGAGGGTATGTGACATCAGCTCCGGCCCCGATCAGCCTGATTTCATTGCACTGGAGGAGTAAGTCCTGGGCTCACTCTCCCTCTTCCCTTCCTTTCTCTGCAACACCCTCTCTCTCTCTCTCTCTCTCTCTCTCTGACCACCTCCCTCTCTTGCTCCTCTCTCTCCACTATTTCCCTCTCATTCCCTCTCATCCCTGACACCCTCCCTCTTTCTTTCCCCAACACCCTCTTTCAGTCCCCTCTTTCTTTTCCTGACAACCTCAATCTATCTCTTTTTCTCTAACGTCCTAGTGGATGCTGGGGACTCCGTCAGGACCATGGGGAATAGCGGGCTCCGCAGGAGACAGGGCACATCTAAAAAAGCTTTTAGGTCACATGGTGCGTACTGGCTCCTCCCCCTATGACCCTCCTCCAAGCCTCAGTTAGGTTTTTGTGCCCGTCCGAGAGGGTGCAATCTAGGTGGCTCTCCTAAAGAGCTGTTTAGAAAAGTTTTTTTTTAGGTTTCAATCTCAGTGATTCCTGCTGGCAACAGGATCACTGCATCGAGGGACTTAGGGGAGAGATTTCCAACTCACCTGCGTGCAGGATGGATTGGAGTCTTAGGCTACTGGACACTTAGCTCCAGAGGGAGTCGGAACACAGGTCAGCCTGGGGTTCGTCCCGGAGCCGCGCCGCCGATCCCCCTTACAGACGCTGAAGAGACGGCAGAACGGAGGTCCGGAAAACAGGCGGCAGAAGACTCCACAGTCTTCATGAAGGTAGCGCACAGCACTGCAGCTGTGCGCCATTGTTGTCACACGGCTCACTGACTCAGTCACGGAGGGTGCAGGGCGCTGCTGGGGGCGCCCTGGGCAGCAATATAATTACCTTTAGTGGCAAAATAAATACATCACATATAGCCATTAAGGCTATATGTATGTATTTTAACCCAGGCCAGTTTATTAAAAACCGGGAGAAAAAGCCCGCCGAAAAAGGGGCGGAGCTTATTCTCCTCAGCACTCAGCGCCATTTTCCTGCTCAGCTCCGCTGGTGAGGAAGGCTCCCAGGACTCTCCCCTGCACTGCACTACAGAAACAGGGTAACAAAGAGAAGGGGGGCATAAATTGGCGATATTTATATATTAAGAGCGCATATATAGTAAACAACACCTTCTAGGGTTGTTTATATACATTTATAGCGCTTTTGGTGTGTGCTGGCAAACTCTCCCTCTGTCTCCCCAAAGGGCTAGGGGGTCCTGTCTTCGATTAGAGCATTCCCTGTGTGGCTGCTGTGTGTCGGTACGTGTGTGTCGACATGTATGAGGACGATGTTGGTGTGGAGGCAGAGCAATTGCCGAGGATGGTAATGTCACCCCCTAGGGAGTCGACACCGGAATGGATGGCTTTAGTTATGGAATTACGTGATAATGTCAGCACATTACAAAAGTCAGTTGACGAAATAAGACGCCCGGCAAACCAGTTAGTACCGGTTCAGGCGTCTCAGACACCGTCAGGGGCTGTAAAACGTCCTTTACCTCAGTCAGTCGACACGGGTACCGACACAGATGAATCTAGTGTCGACGGTGAAGAAACAAACGTATTTTCCAATAGGGCCACACGTTATATGATCACGGCAATGAAGGAGGCTTTGCAGATCTCTGATACTGCTGGTACCTCAAAAAGGGGTATTATGTGGGGGGTGAAAAAACTACCTGTATTTTTCCCAGAATCAGAGGAATTGAATGATGTGTGTGATGAAGCGTGGGTTACCCCCGATAGAAAATTGCTAATTTCAAAGAAGTTATTGGCATTATACCCTTTCCCACCAGAGGTTAGGGCGCGCTGGGAAACACCCCCTAGGGTGGATAAGGCGCTCACACGTTTATCAAAGCAAGTGGCGTTGCCGTCTCCTGATACGGCCGCCCTCAAGGATCCAGCAGATAGGAGGCTGGAAACTACACTGAAGAGTATATACACACATACTGGTGTTATACTGCGACCGGCAATAGCCTCAGCCTGGATGTGCAGTGCTGGGGTAGTGTGGTTGGATTCTCTGACTGAAAATATTGATACCCTGGATAGGGACAGTATTTTATTGACTCTAGAGCAATTAAAGGATGCTTTTCTTTATATGCGAGATGCTCAGAGGGATGTTTGTACTCTAGCATCAAGAGTAAGCGCGATGTCCATATCTGCCAGAAGAAGTTTATGGACGCGACAGTGGTCAGGTGATGCGGATTCCAAGAGGCATATGGAAGTATTGCCATATAAAGGAGAGGAATTGTTTGGGGTCGGTCTTTCGGACCTGGTGACCACGGCAACTGCCGGCAAATCCACCTTTTTACCTCAGACCCCTTCACAACAGAAAAAGACACCGTCTTTTCAGCCGCAGTCCTTTCGCTCCTATAAAAAGCGACCAAAAGGACAGTCTTATCTGCCGCGAGGCAGAGGAAAGGGTAAGAAAGGGCAGCAAGCAGCCCCTGCCCAGGAACAGAAGCCCGCCCCGGCTTCTACAAAGCCATCAGCATGACGCTGGGGCTTTACAAGCGGACTCAGGAACGGTGGGGGGTCGACTCAAGATTTTCAGCAATCAATGGGCTCACTCACAAGTGGACCCGTGGGTCCTGCAGATAATATCTCAGGGTTACATGCTGGAGTTCGAAAGGTTTCCCCCTCGCCGGTTCCTAAAGTCTGCTTTACCAACGTCTCCCTCAGAAAGGACGTCGGTTTTGGAAGCCATTCACAAGCTGTATTCTCAGCAGGTGATAGTCAAGGTACCCCTCCTACAACAGGGAAAGGGGTATTATTCCACTCTATTTGTGGTACCGAAACCGGACGGTTCGGTAAGGCCTATTCTAAATCTGAAATCCTTGAACCTGTACATACAGAAATTCAAGTTCAAGATGGAGTCACTCAGGGCAGTGATAGCGAATCTGGAAGAAGGAGACTTCATGGTGTCCTTGGACATAAAAGATGCTTATCTACATGTCCCGATTTACCCCTCACACCAAGGGTATCTCAGGTTCGTGATACAAGACTGTCATTATCAGTTTCAAACGCTGCCGTTTGGTTTGTCCACGGCCCCTCGGGTCTTTACCAAGGTAATGACCGAAATGATGGTTCTTCTACGAAGAAAAGGCGTATTAATTATCCCTTACTTGGACGATCTCCTGATAAGGGCAAAGTCCAGAGAACAGCTGGAAGTCGGTGTGGCGCTAACACAAGTAGTGCTTCAGCAACACGGGTGGATTCTAAATCTTCCAAAATCTCAATTGACCCCGACAACACATCTGCTGTTCCTGGGTATGATTCTGGACACGGTTCAGAAAAAGGTATTTGTCCCGGAAGAGAAAGCAAGGGAGTTATCCGAACTTGTCAGGAACCTCCTAAAACCAGGAACTGTGTCAGTACATCAATGCACAAGAGTCCTGGGAAAGATGGTGGCTTCGTACGAAGCGATTCCATTCGGCAGATTCCATGCACGGACATTTCAGTGGGATCTGCTGGACAAATGGTCCGGATCGCATCTGCACATGCATCAGCGGATAACACTGTCACCGAGAACAAGGTTGTCTCTCCTGTGGTGGTTGCAGACTGCCCATCTGTTAGTGGGCCGCAGATTCGGCATACAGGACTGGGTCCTGGTGACTACGGATGCCAGCCTACGAGGTTGGGGAGCAGTCACAAAGGGAAGAAACTTCCAGGGCGTGTGGTCAAACCTGGAGACGTCTCTTCACATAAATATACTGGAGCTAAGAGCGATCTACAATGCTCTAAGTCTGGCAAAACCGCTGCTTCAGGGTCAGCCGGTGTTGATCCAGTCCGACAACATCACGGCAGTCGCCCACGTAAACCGACAAGGCGGCACGAGAAGCAGGAGTGCAATGGCAGAAGCTGCAAGGATTCTGCGCTGGGCGGAGAATCATGTCATAGCACTGTCAGCAGTGTTCATCCCGGGAGTGGACAACTGGGAAGCAGATTTCCTCAGCAGACACGACCTTCACCCGGGAGAGTGGGGACTTCATCCAGAAGTTTTCCACATGATTGTGAACCGTTGGGAAAAACCAAAGGTGGACATGATGGCGTCTCGCCTCAACAAAAAATTGGACAGGTATTGCGCCAGGTCAAGAGACCCTCAGGCAATAGCTGTGGACGCTCTGGTAACACCGTGGGTGTACCAGTCAGTGTATGTGTTCCCTCCTCTGCCTCTCATACCAAAGGTACTGAGAATTATACGGAAGAGGAGTAAGAACAATACTGGTGGCTCCGGACTGGCCAAGAAGAACTTGGTATCCGGAACTTCAAGAGATGCTCACGGAGGATCCGTGGCCTCTACCTCTAAGAAGGGATCTGCTTCAGCAGGGACCTTGTATGTTCCAAGACTTACCGCGTCTGCGTTTGACGGCATGGCGGTTGAACGCCGGATTCTAAAAGAAAAGGGCATTCCAGAGGAAGTTATTCCTACCTTGATTAAGGCTAGAAAGGAAGTGACTGTACAACATTATCACCGCATTTGGCGGAAATATGTTGCGTGGTGTGAGGCCAAGAAGGCTCCAACGGAAGAATTTCAATTGGGTCGATTCTTACATTTCCTGCAAGCAGGATTGTCTATGGGCCTCAAATTGGGGTCCATTAAAGTTCAAATTTCGGCCTTATCAATTTTCTTCCAGAAGGAATTGGCGTCAGTGCCTGAAGTACAAACTTTTGTCAAAGGTGTACTACATATACAACCCCCAATAGTGCCTCCAGTGGCACCGTGGGATTTGAACGTGGTTCTAAATTTTCTCAAATCTCATTGGTTTGAGCCTTTAAAATCGGTAGAATTAAAATACCTTACATGGAAGGTAACCATGCTGTTGGCCCTGGCTTCAGCCAGGAGAGTTTCAGAGTTGGCAGCTTTGTCATACAAGAGCCCATATCTGATATTCCATTCGGACAGGGCAGAATTGAGGACACGTCCTCAATTTCTCCCTAAGGTGGTTTCGGCATTTCACTTGAACCAGCCTATTGTGGTGCCTGCGGCTACTAGCGACTTGGAGGACTCCAAGTTACTGGACGTTGTCAGAGCATTAAAAATATATATTTCAAGGACAGCTGGAGTCAGAAAATCTGACTCGTTGTTTACATTGTATGCACCCAACAAGATGGGTGCTCCTGCGTCTAAATAGACGATTGCACGTTGGATCTGTAGCACAATCCAACTTGCACATTCTGTGGCAGGCGTGCCACAGCCTAAATCTGTAAAGGCCCACTCCACAAGGAAGGTGGGCTCATCTTGGGCGGCTGCCCGAGGGGTCTCGGCATTACAACTTTGCTGAGCAGCTACGTGGTCAGGGGAGAACACGTTTGTAAAATTTTACAAATTTGATACTCTGGCTAAAGAGGACCTGGAGTTTTCTCATTCGGTGCTGCAGAGTCATCCGCACTCTCCCGCCCGTTTGGGAGCTTTGGTATAATCCCCATGGTCCTGACGGAGTCCCCAGCATCCACTAGGACGTTAGAGAAAATAAGAATTTACTTACCGATAATTCTATTTCTCATAGTCCGTAGTGGATGCTGGGCGCCCATCCCAAGTGCGGATTGTCTGCAATGCTTGTACATAGTTATTGTTACAAAATCGGGTTATTACTGTTGTTGTGAGCCATCTTTTCAGAGGCTACTTCGTTTTGTTATCATACTGTTAACTGGGTTCAGATCACAAGTTGTACGGTGTGATTGGTGTGGCTGGTATGAGTCTTACCCGGGATTCAAGATCCTTCCTTATTGTGTACGCTCGTCCGGGCACAGTACCTAACTGAGGCTTGGAGGAGGGTCATAGGGGGAGGAGCCAGTACGCACCATGTGACCTAAAAGCTTTTTTAGATGTGCCCTGTCTCCTGCGGAGCCCGCTATTCCCCATGGTCCTGACGGAGTCCCCAGCATCCACTACGGACTATGAGAAATAGAATTATCGGTAAGTAAATTCTTATTTTCTTTTTCACTCATCTCTCTCTCAGACACCATCTCACTCTCTGACATCCTCTCTCTCTCTTACTCCCTGAAACCCTCTCTTTTGTTCTTCCATCTCTCCCTGACACATTCTCCTTCTCACTCATTCCCCTCATTCTCTGTCTTCCTTTCTCTCCTGCTCCCCTATGGGACATAGTAGGGACAGTGGTGGGGGCACTTTTATTGGTGGAAGCCCCCACAACTTAGTTTCCCCAGTGCCCCACTAGCCTTAAACCAGTCCCAGATACAACAGGCTATTTTGCAGAGTTGTAACGCGCTGGTAACATAGGGACTAATTTAGAGATGTATGCAAACTTGATGGTTTACGTACATCTCCGATGTTTATCAACCAGCGCATGCACAGGATCTGTACTGCACACGTGCAGATCTGTGTCTGCGACAATGGTCACTGAGTCCTGTGAGCTGCAGCATGATTGACATGCTGCTGTAGCTTTGGAGCTGAAGGGGTGGCTACGGCCATTGTTACAGAACATGACAACAAGTCAGCCCCTATTTTCTGGGTGTGATGAGGTCAGAGGTCCTGGGTGTCCTTAAATGCAACTGTACTGACCCCGTAAGTGTGAAAACACTGCCTATCCTGTGTAATCTGTGGGTTATTCAGATGACTGATATTAATGGAGATGATCCTATGCAGCATCTTCAGACACAGCAGTGGATCAAAGAAGCTAGCAGGGGGTGTCTATTTACACAAGATGCCTTCTATGAAATTAGCATATTTTTGCACAGCAGCTGTATCCAAAGACGTAGATACTGTATACATTTGTATGAACTGTGGCCATCTCTGAATCAGACCCATAATCTTTGATTTTGGCTTTTCTATCACCAAGCCGCAGAACAGAATTCTGTACTGTATTTATACATTTAACATTTTTCAGAATCTATAGCCTTGATAGTCGGCTGTGAACGTTTGAGCCCAACTTCAGCTAAACTGGAAAATGTATGATTAACTGCAAAACAGGGATAATATATTAGAACAATTGTGAAAATTCTACTTATCTTCATATTTATTTATATAAATTTAAGATGTATTTAGAAATGATAGAATTTTTAATGGGATTTTAATCAACCATATGCAGCCCATTACACAGCATCTCTTTATTGTGGTCCTAGGAGAAAATTCTCTAAAATTGTCACTTTATTTTATTATTGAGAACAAAACAACTACAGTATATTTATTTTAATTTTTTTCTTCCATGTTGTCTGTTGCTTAGATTTTGTTGTAAAGTCATTTTCAATTCCCAGATGGTTAAAAAAGCTCTCCCTCCCCATTACTATAATAGTAGGTTGCTATTTTTACACTGCTGAGGCATTTTTATGATCTAAAATTACAGTGTTCTTCTGCTACCACCAATTAAATAAATCTCTGGCTTGTGGTTCTGGATTTTGCATAGTCTATGAATGGAGTTTAAAGATTTTCTCACTAGGTGGCTATGCATTGTAATCTTCACACTGTGTACATCAATGTACTTTCTTGTATATACAAAAGCAATTTTGTTTTAACATTTATATTGTATGTAAAATATATTCTGCTATTTTTATGTTCTTGTGGTGATAGCAGTTTCATGTGTTTAGGCTTGACAAAAATAAAAGTAAAACAGGGTTGTGAAGGTACATAACTAGCTAATTAGAGAAATAAGAATATATATATATATATATATATATATATATATATATATATATATATATATATATATATATATATATATATATATATATATATATATATATAAACAAAAGGAAAATGTGGACTCATTCACTTGTACTTGATGAATAAATTAAATCCACATTTGTAGCCACAACATATATTCGGAATTCCACCTGATACAATAAAATGTTCACTAAAAGTCCACTTTAAATTTCCTGGACTGTTGCTCCCCTCGTTCTATGTCCCCGGAACTCCTCGGGTAAATGGAACTAGCAGAAAAATATGAAGAGGGGGCGCTTCATAGTGTAAAAACTTTTTAATCAAATAAAACTTCAGACATTAACAGAACTTTGAGATGTCAAGACTCGTACTGCATATAAACCAGTGTGGGCTGGTTACCACATGATACAATCAGTATTCCTCCCGGCAATTACCCGAACCTCATCTCTTGGCTCCCTGGACTCCTACCTCCCGCACCTGGCCGCCAACAGCGGTCACCGCGGGTCGGATCACTGGACCACTTGCTTCGGGACGGAGATAGCCGGAGGATGATGACGTCAGAGCAGCTCCGCCCTAACGCGTTTCGTCACTGACTTCGTCACAGGGCGGTGCCGTTCTGACGTGACAACTAGACATTTATTGGCTCTATTGGCCAATCATTAACTACATAGCTTGATAGCTACAACGGGGCAGTTCATTAAACACACTAAGCTGCAGGTTCTCCCCATCTGAACACCACGTGCAGCCACAATACACTTTATAGTTATTTCTATGCCACATTTTTAAATGGTGCCTGTATGCATATTGTTGCTTCATACCCTACTTGTATTAATTATATATTATATGTATATCATGATCTGTCCCGTTGTTTACATTATAAGTGCATACAAAAAAGAACACATTTACAGAAAAATATTTACAAGGAAACACATTTACAGAACTTGTTTAAGAAATTATTTATAAAAGGATTTTTTCTATTCCTTTAAAAAATTTTTATTTATTAATAAACACTAAAAACTCCTTAAGTAGCTCATATATATAAATATATATATATATATATAAAACTCATCTGCACCTTGTGCCTCTTATACCAAAAAATAATCAAGAATTCATCCTGAGATACCCCTTTACATCCATTTCAATATACTACTTTTTAACCGCTCACTTTTATAATTACATATCCTATGTTATTTTGCTTCAATTCATAGCCACTAAGAAACCTTCAACACACAGATGTTCCTATCTCTTACTTAATATGAGATAGGAACATCTGTGTGTTACATAGAATATGTAATTATAAAAGTGAGGGGTTAAAAAGTAGTAGATTGAAATGGATGTAAAGGGGTATCTCAGGATGAATTCTTGATTATTTTTTGGTCACACCAATGACTGGCTCTGGTACCCTCCTGTGGGGAGTATACCCCAGATATACTTACAGTCCATATACCAGGCGGCACTCAGAGACTTGTAACCAGCAGTATTAGTGCATAAAGACCCCGCAGGGTGCGCTTTATTGAGGTGACATTTCGGGGACAAAGTAGGGGAGAAGATCTTGAAACGTCACCCTCAATAAAGCACAACCTGCGGGGTCTGTTTGCACTAATACTGCTTGTTACAAGTCTCTTAGTGCTGCCTGGTATATGGACTATAAATATATATATATATATAGCCAGACATTTCATGACTTCCAAACACCAGGTCTCTGACCTACGATCCAAGCTCATTGATTGGATACCGCCACCACCCAGAGGTGGGGACCGTGCCCTATTACTGAAGAAAAAAGAGTTTTTGGATCCATAGACTTGATACGATAGCCCCGAGGGGCATGAATGAAAACAACCCCTTGTCAATTTTTCTGAAATAGAGTTTGGGCATAGCCCTGATATCACTTGACTATTGCTTTAATACAGGATCATGCACTATGTATCCATAATACGTTTACCCTGTTGATGATATTTCCTCAGGGTTGTTTTGATTTATGGTTATTCCTTTACCTATAGCACACTTTATTTGTACTTATATTTGCACTTTACTGCATCTAGTATGTATCCCCCTGTAGTGACCTCACCGGCCTTTGCTATACCATTTATTTACTAACAGTGATGACCCTTGTTTTGCTGCACTTACAAGTCAGGCAGCATTGACCTAAAACTGATATTTACAGTGCAGACCTATATCCCCACATTGCTGCCATACCCTATTGATACTTTATATAACGTTATTAGCAGTGAGAGCCAGTATCTAATGTTTACTTCGGCTGCCCCGCACATCGCGTCACCGGAAGTGACGTGATGCGTTCCACATGCGGTCCAAGGACGGACGTTGTCCGCTTCCTGGTCTCTGAGCCGCAACCATGGTGATATCACGTCACCGGAAGTGACGCGATACACCCCTTACGATCACTCACATTGACCGCACTACTGACACACTGCTACCACTTCCTGCTGGGCGCAGCCCACCACCATTGGGAGGTGATAAATATGCGGTCCAGCTATGCGTTCCACACGGCCGGTGGCCATGTTGGGGGCGTGGCTAGCGCCAATTACTATGGTATTTAGCAGGGGCCGGTGAGGCACCTTATGTGTCTCCAGTTTCCCTGCAACACTGATTAGAAGCTGAACTGCTGTCACTGCTGACTGTGATTATTCCTTGAAGAAGGCCCCGTCAGGGACCGAAACGTTGGACATTGATGGAGATCGTTTGATACATCATATGAACTGTGAGACTACTTTTTTCATTAAATTTACTTTTTGGCTTTATTTGATATTTAGTCTGGAGAGTGCTATCTTTTCCCACGAAAGTGGGATTTCCTGTATTGTACTATGGGCCCAGTCTCCTCTGTGACTGGATCTTGATAGGCACCCCAGCAGCTGACTGTATTAACGTGAGAGTGCAGGAATCTCTTGTATATATATATATATATATATATATATATAATACTAGGTGATTAATCGCGCCCTACGGGCGCTCTTCACACCGTCGTTAGGGGCTACGCCCCGTTAACCTCTGCACGCCTTTGAACATACGCAGGGTGGTAGATAACAGAATCAGAAACGCAGGGCAGTATAGAGGGCATACAGAAATGGTGTCCGGTTGAGATAAGATAGAGAGGAGTAGGGGTGGAGAGAGGGAATGTACAGAAACGCTGTGCGCTCGGTAAAGGATAGGGAGAGTCAGGGTGGTAGGGAGAGGATAAAGAGAGGCAAGGGGTTAGAGAGAAAATACCGTTGCAAGAGGCTACGACCCATTATCCCCTGCACGGGCTTCAGCTGTGCTATAATTGTTATTAGATGGAGTATTACCTGATTTGTTTTTTATGGCAGTGGGTAAATATTGTAAGGGGGGAGGGGGTGCGATTGCCAAGTAGGCCTTTGTGAGGGCGTGCAGAGTGGCCGCAGGGCACAATGAATAACATAGTGTAGTATATACTGCTAGTGTCTGCATTATGAAGTACCAGATGAGTAACAGCAATGCACTGTAGATAAGATACCAAGGTGCTGTGGCCACAGGTAGCAGAGCCGCTTATACACACAATGGCCACAGGTAGCAGAGCCGCTTATACACACAATACCCACAGGTAGCAGAGACGCTTTTTACACACAATACCCACAGGTAGCAGAGGCGCTTATACACAGTGGCCACAGGTAGCAGGGCCGCTTATACTCACAATGGCCACAGGTAGCAGAGCCACTTATACACACACAATACCCACAGGTAGCAGAACCGCTTATACACACAATACCCACAGGTAGCAGAGCCGCTTATACACACATTACCCACAGGTAGCAGAACCGCTTATACACACAATACTTACAGGGGGCAGAGGCGCTTATACACACAGTGCCCACAGGTAGCAGAGCCGCTTATACACACAATACCCCCAGGTAGCAGAGGCACTTATACACACAGTGCCCACAGGTAGCAGAGGCGCTTATACACACAATACCCACAGGTAGCAGAGCCGCTTATACACACAGTGCCCACAGGTAGCAGAGGGGCTTATACACACAATGGGCACAGGTAGCAGAGCCACATGTACACACAGTACCCACAGGTAGCAGAACCGCTTATACACACAATACCCACAGTGGGCAGAGACGCTTATACACACAGTGCCCACAGGTAGCAGAGCCGCTTATACACACAATACCCCCAGGTATCAGAGGCGCTTATACACAGTGCCCACAGGTAGCAGAGGTGCTTATACACACAATGGGCACAGGTAGCAGAGCCATGTGTACACACAATACCCACAGGTAGCAGAGCGGCGTATACACACAGTGTGCACAGGTAGCAGCGCCACTTATACACAATGGGCACAGGTAGCAGTGTTGCTTATACACATAATGGCCACAGTATTAGTGTTTCTAATTAATCCAATATCCATTGGTAGCAACTATGCTCACAAAAGTTTGGGGGGTTTGGAAAGGGGGTGGGTTCAGTGAGGTTCCTATCCGTGTGACTGATCAGCCCGATTCAGGGAATCACTTGTAGCGGCTGTGGATGGTGTCCGAGGTGCTACGTGTGGTGGAGGGGTGGGTGTGGGAGGGGGTCCAGAGGTGTTGTGGGTGGCGGAGGGATGGGTGCAGGGGCATGGATGGCGGAAAGGATGGATGCAGAGGTGCTGTGGGTGGGGGAGGGGTAGGTGTAGAGGGGGCGCGGATGGGGAGTGTAGTTGCTGTTGGTGGGGGAGGGGTGGGTGCGGGGGACTGTGGATGAAAAAGGGGGTATGGAGGTGATGTGTGTGTGGGAGGGGCGATGTAGGGTTGTGCGTTTGGAGGTGCAGGGGGGGTAAGCTTAGGTGATGGGTTTCAGAAGTGCTGTGAGTGGGGGAGGTGTGGGATGGCACGGATGGGGGATGTAGATGTTGTGGATGGGGGAGGGGTGGATGCGGTGGAGCTGTGGATAGGGGAGGGAGTCCGGAGGTGGTTCGGTTGGTGGTCCAGAGGTGTTGCGGGTGGGGGAGGGGCAGGTGTGGGAGGACCGCAGATGTGGAGGGTGTCTGTAGATAATGCGGGTGGGTAGGTGCTGTGGTTGTGGGAGTGGCGGGGGTGTTGCGGGTGGGGTAGGTGATCTGGATGGGGTAGGTGATGTGGATGTGCGGTAGCCAGGGGAGGGGCGGGTGCGGGGATGGCACGGATGGGGGAGGGGGTCCGTGGGCGCTGTGGATGAGTGAGGGGTGGGTGCGGGGTTACAGCGGTTGTGGTGGGCAAGGTGTGCTGCTGCAGTGGGTGGGGGAGGGTGCCGGTGCAGGGATACCGCGGTTGGGGTAGGGCGGTTGGTGGGGAGGGGAGGGGCAGGGGTGCGGTGGTGGGGAAGGGGCGGGTGTGGGGATGCTGCAAGTGGGGTGCCAGGGGTGGGGGGGGCGTGAGGGGGTGTGGATGGGGACTGTAGATGCTGCTGGTGGTGGAGGGGCAGATGCAGGAGGCTGTGGATGAAGGAGGGGGTCTGGAGGTGCTGTGTGTGGGGGAGGGGCGATGTAGGGGGAGGTGGGGTTGCAGAGGGGGAGGTTGGGTGATGGTTTGTAGAAGTGCTGGGGGTGGGGGAGGTGTCTATAGATGATGGGGGTGGGGGAGGGGCCGGAGGTGCTGTGGGTGGGGGAGTGGTGGCTGTGGGGGTGTGGTGGGGGTCTGGATGCGCCGCGGGAAGGGGTTAGGCGGGTGCGGGGATGGGCGGATGGGGGAGGGGATCAGAGGGCGCTGTGGGTGGGTGAGGGGCTGGTGCGTGGGTTAACACAGTTGGGGAGGGCCGGCTGTGGTGGTGTTGCGGGTGGTGGAGGGGCAGGTGCGTGGGTGTTGGGGGGGAGGGGCGGGTGCAGGGGTGCTGTGGGGGGGAGGGGGCCATTTGGCGGGGTGGTGCGTTTGGGTGGGAGGTGGGTGTGAGGGTGCCACGGTTGCGGGGGCGGGTGGTGCTGCAGGAAGGGGAGGGGTGGGGGTAAGGGAGCAGGGGTCCTGTGCGTAGGGGAGGGGCGGGTGCCATAGGTGGAGGGTTGGGAGCAGGGGTGATATGGTTGTGGGAGGGGTTGTGGGAGAAGCTGGTGTGGGAGAGCTGTGGGTGGGGGAGGGGGGGCTGCGGGTGGGAGGGTGGTGCCATGGGTGTGGGGACAGGTGCGGGGGGCAGGGACGGGTGCAGTAGTGCTGCGGTTAGGGTGTGGGAGGCGGCTGCGGGGGTTTCCGAGGGTTGGCGTGGGTGGGGGTACGGGAGCAGGGGTGTTGCGGATGGGGGAGGGGCGAGTGCAGGAGGGGCAGATGCGGTGGTGGTGCGGGTAGGGTGGAGGGGTGTAGTGGGGGAGAGGTGGGTATGGGGGTGAGGCAAGAGGCGGGGGTACCGCGGGTGGGGGAGGGGGCAGTTTGCCTGGGTGGTGCAGTTGGGGGTGGGTGGGTGTCAGGGTGCTATGGTTGCAGGGGCAGGTGAGGGGTGCTGCAGGTAGGGGAGGGGTGTGGGTGCGGGAGCAGGGTTGCTGTGCGTAGTGGAGGGGCGGGGTGCCATGGGTGGGGAGTTGGGAGCAGGGGTGATGTGGGTTTGGGAGGGTTGGGGGGGCTGTGGGAGAAGCTGGTGTGGGAGTGCCGTGGGTGGGGGAGGGGGGGGTCTGGGCGTGGGGGCGTTGTGCCATGGGTGGGGGACAGGTGTGGGGGGGCAGTGGCGGGTGCAGTGGTGGTGCGGATGGGGTTGGTAGGCGGCTGCGGGGGTTCCGAAGGTTGGGGGGTGGCATGGGAGGGGATGCAGGAGCAGGGGTGTTGCGGATGGGGGAGGGGTGGGTGCAGGAGGGGCAGATGCGGTGGTGGTGCGGGTGGAGTGGAGGATGCAGGGGTGTAGCGGGGGGAGAGGTGGGTATGGGGGTTGAGTGGGGGGGTTGCCACGGGTGGGGGAGGTGGCGGTTTGCCGGTGTGGTGCATTTGGGGGGGTGGTGGATTTGAGGGTACCACGGTTGCAGGGGCGGGTGCTACAGGTAGGGGAGGGGTGGGTGTGCGGGAGCAAGGGTGCTGTGCGTAGGGGAGGGGCGGGGGTGCCATGGGTGGGGGGTTGGGAGTAGGGGTGATGTGGGTGTGGGAGGAGCTGGTGTGGGAGAGCTGTGGATGGGGGAGGGGGGGGTGCTGGGGGTGGGGGCGTGGTGCCATGGGTGGGGGGACAGGTGCGGAGGGGGGGCAGGGGCTGGAGCAGTGGTGGTGCAGTTGGGCGGTGGGAGGCATCTGCTGGGGTTCCGAGGGTTGGGGGCGGGGGGGCGGGAGGGGTGGGTGCAGGAGGGGCAGATGCGGTGGTGGTGCGGGTTGGGTGAAGGGTGCAGCGGGGGGGAGAGATGGGTATGGGGGAGGGGCAGGGTTGCAGCGGGTGGGGGAGGGGCGGGGGGTGCTGCAGGTGTGGGAGCTACGGGTGGGGGCGGGAGTGCCGCGGGTGAAAGCGGATGTGGGGCTTGCGTTGGGTGCCGCAGGGGGGGGCAGCGGGCGTTGGTGCTGTGGGTGGGGGAGGGGGCAGAGTGCCACAGTGGTGGGTGGGTGGTGCGGGTGTTGGTGCTGCGGGTGGGGGAGGGGGTGGAGTGCCACGGGTGGTGGGTGGATGCGGTGGGTGCCGTGGGTAGGTGGCACGGGTGTTGGTGCTGCGGGTGGGGGAGAGGGTGGGAGTGCCGCGGGTGGGGGCGAATGTGGTTGGTTTCCGCGGGTGTTGGTGCTACGGGTGGGGGAGGGGGCGGGAGTTCCGCGGGTGGGTGGCGCGGGTGTTTGTGCTCTGGGTGCGGGAGGGGGTGGGAGTGCCGCGGGTGGTGGGTGGATGCGGCGGGTGTTTGTGCTACGGGTGGGGGAGGGGGCGGGAGTGCCGCGGGTGGGGGGCAGATGCGGGTGGTTGCCGCGGGTGGGAGGGGGGGCGAGTGCGGCTGTCAGTGTTCAGTATGTCCCCCTGACTCATCGGCAGCCGCAAGACTGTGAGGCGGGTAGTGTGAGTTCCGCTCACAGTCAGCGGCTGCGGTGTCACCAGAGAATGTACGGGGAGAAGGGAGACAGGGGACTGGGCGGAGATGGGGAGAGGACTGGGCGGACCGAGGGAGGGGACTGTTCCTGGCCAGATCTGTGCCTGTGACTCCGCCCAGCGTTACGGCCAGGCACAGAATCACAGACTTGGGCTAATATATAGGAGATATATATATATATATATATATATATATATATAGAAATAGAGACTAGGGCGCTTAGGTACAATTTTGTGGTGTCTATACCTTTTTAAGTTTCATGTCCCTTATAAGAATTAGAACACTTCTCAGTATATTATCTGAGCGGCAGCTTATAATACATAAAAATGTGTTTCGCAAACACATATAATTAGTTACAAGAATTAGTGAATACAAGCACCCAAGAGTATGGAGGATATAATAAAACAAGGGGGGGAAGGTATAAAAGAAAATGGTGATAAAAAACAGCTTAGAACACTTATCTGATATAGAGAAGCTTTTTCTCAGACAACCCTCTTTTGTGGCTTAAATACATGTGAAAAAAAGAAAAAAACAGCAAACATAGGCCCTCATTCCGAGTTGTTCGCTCGGTAAATTTCATCGCATCGCAGCGATTTTCCGCTTAGTGCGCATGCGCAATGTCCGCACTGCGACTGCGCCAAGTAAATTTGCTATGAAGTTAGGATTTTTACTCACGGCTTTTTCTTCGCTCAGGCGATCGTAGTGTGATTGACAGGAAATGGGTGTTTCTGGGCGGAAACAGGCCGTTTTATGGGCGTGTGGGAAAAAACGCTACCGTTTCCGGAAAAAATGCAGGAGTGGCTGGAGAAACGGGGGAGTGTCTGGGCGAACGCTGGGTGTGTTTGTGACGTCAAACCAGGAACAACAAGCACTGAACTGATCGCAGATGCCGAGTAAGTCTGAAGCTACTCTGAAACTGCTAAGAAGTTTGTAATCGCAATATTGCGAATACGTCGTTCGCAATTTTAAGATGCTAAGATTCACTCCCAGTAGGCGGCGGCTTAGCGTGAGCAACTCTGCTAAAATCGCCTTGCGAGCGAACAACTCGGAATGACCTCCATAGTGTGTACCATTTTTAAAACTTCATAGTGTATCACTGTCTTATTTCATAGGCATAATTAGGGAACCAGCTTTTTCCCAAGTAAGAACAATATATAACCTGGACAGTGTAATTGTTAAAATACATACATTTAATACACAATTTAACATAAAATGGCTGAATAAAATGTGTACAAGATAGCAAAATATATGAAGCTTATCTGTCCTTAAAAGGAAATGTCTGTAGGTAGTCCCAACGTCTTTCATCTGTCAGCATCCGGACTTCATCAAGGGGATAATTTGTCCTCCGTCTGGCGGTTGCTAGGTTACGTGAGTGCTTTCTGGATCTCCTGGTCACGTGACTGGGTCTTTCACAGTTGTTCAGCAATGAGCGCTCTGTGCAGCGATAATCAATGTAGATTAGGTGACAAAGTCAGTAGTGCCTCCAATGCGTTTCAGCCTCTGTTGGGCCTTCCTCTGGGAGAAATGGTTGCTTGACTAGTGAATAGCTTGGTTTTTAAAGGGTGTCTGTATTACTTGATCTGGTCATGTGGTTCGAGTATCGTATTCCTATAGGTCTAAACTCCTTATTTACCTTGTATCCATACTTTTATCCCTACAATAAACTGAAATCCCTAATTAATCTACTTTGTCACCTAATCTACAATGATTATTGCTGCACAGAGCGCCCATCGCTGAACAACTGTGAAAGACCCAGTCATGAGACCAGGAGATCCGGAAAGCACTCACATAACCTAGCAACCTCCAGACGGAGGACGAAGGAGGAAGCCGGTGACTGAGCTCGGTGACCAGCGGGAAAGGACGTCAGGTGAGTGTCCGTACAAGGTGGGGGTCACACAGCGGGCAGCTCTGCAGAGCACTCTCTTGGTTTCCCCTAACCTTAGACAGGCTTCACTCTCAGACCGATCGGCGCCCAGGGGGCGGCTGTAGCAAGACGCACCACGGGCAGCTGGGGCGAGAGAGGAGAGGCCAGAACCCCTTCTGATTTCCTACTCTGTGCTGTTACACCTGAGGCTCTTTACACCGTGAAGACCCCAAGGACTCACTAGAGCATAATTCCAAGTGTTACTGTGTGCTAACAGACTTGTGTGAAGCCGCAATCTGAAAGATAGACTGTGATAGATGTTTTAATGGACATCTTTTCAGAGGACTAAATCTTGAATCATTTGAATAAAAGAGCACACGGCAGTGCTTAAGAGAATTTACATTGGCCACCATTTATTTTTCATTATTGGTTTCAGTGTTACAAACAGTTAATCAATCTGGTCTCATCAGTGAATATTTGTAGAATTACCCTTAGATCATTTGTAGGGGATACATTAGATCACACATTTTATAAAGGGAACAGCTAGAGTATAACATACCCATCATAATCCACCTGTAAACAAACAGCACAATCCATCTATAAACAAACAGCATATAGCCCACTACAATAAGTAGTAGGATTGAGTGCAGCACTATAATCTATATTATGTGATGCCTACTTGGATGCTGTCACTCATATAATCCTCCACCATTCTTTCAATGGTGACAGAATCATATGCAGTGACAGTAGACATGTTATTAATCGTTGGCAGGTCCTTCAGTCCAGACCAGATATCAGCACTTGCTCCTGACTGCCCTGATTTCTGGGTCATTTTACTGAACGTTTGCTTTTTGGATTTTACATGCTCTCTACTATGATATTGGGCATCGGCCTTTGCAGATGACGTTGATGGCTTTTCACCGTCTCTGCCATGACTAGTGGCAGCATCTTCAGCACTAGGTGGAAGTGGATCTTGATCTTTCCCTATTTTACCCTCCATATTTTTGTTCTCCATTTTTTAATGTATGGAATTATATGCCAGTAATATATCTGGAATTAGATGGCAGTAATGTCTGGAATTAGATACCGCTAGATAGATACCAGATACCACTGTGACTGGCACGATGATGACCTATGCACAGTGACAGGACACTACCACAGCACACTACAGCAGCAAGACGCAGCACAAGACACTGAGCACTGACCAGTGATACTGAGCACTGATGATACTACTGAGAACTGACACTGAGCAGCACGATGCAGCACAAGACACTGTACTAGTATTAGTAATGTAGTATTACTGAGCACCACAAGACAATGAGCAGTGATACTGAGCACTGGTACTGAGCACTGATGATACTACTGAGAACTGACACTGAGCAGCACAATTAGCACAAGACACTGTACTAGTATTATTAATGTAGTATTACTGAGCACCACAAGACAATGAGCAGTGATACTGAGCACTGATGATACTACTGAGAACTGACACTGAGCAGCACGATGCAGAACAAGAGAAACACTGTACTAGTATTAGTATTAGTGAGCAGCACAAAAGCACTCTGGAATTGTGACCCCACAGATACCACTGTGACTGGAATGATGATGATCAATGCACAGTCACAGGACACTACTACCACAGCACCCTACAGCAGCAAGATGCAGCACAAGAGAGACACTATACTGGTATCACTGAGCAGCAATAAGCACTGATACTGAGCACCGATACTGAGATTTGACACTGAGAGACCACAGCCACGTCCTCTCGGTACCCTCTGCAACGCACGAGTGAAAATGGCGGTGACGCGCGGCTCTTTATATGGAATCCAAATCTCGTGAGAATCCGACAGCGAGATGATGTTTTGCCTCATTCGGGTTTTCCGAGTCAGGGCACATGGAGTTGGGGGGGGGGGGGGGGGGGTCGGTTCTCGGTGAACCAAATCCGCTCATCTCTAGTCACAAAAAATATTATTAATATAACAAACTGTGATAATATGCATATACCTCAATAATTTAAAGATCAATAAAGTATAAGCTGCATTATAACAACTGCTAATGGTATGCTTATACTGCTCTAATATACATGTAAAGAGATATGTAAACATATACAGGTAAGTGGACAGATAAAGGGCTAGATAAAAAGTGAACAATATAAAACACATTACCCACCAAGGGGCTGGTTATCAAAAAGAACATATAGTTCTAAAATGCCCTGGGAATCTTCCAATTTACCTACAAAAGTACATGCATAATCATAGAGATGGCTATAAAAAAATGAGACAACCCTATTTGCTCATTTAATCCCATAGGTGACAAAGTACCTGTATATTCATCGACTCTCACACTGAAGCAACCGCAATGACCGATCACCTCCCCGAATTGATGGGGGAATGTGGTCAATCATGCGGTACCTCAATGCAGTAAGTGGATGAGGAGCAAGGCAAAAATGCCTAGCTAACAGCTGCTCGCTCGTTCCTTTAAGCAAGGCTGCCCTTATAGCAGGCCTGTGGGCTGTAATACGTTCTTTGAACGTGCGTTCGGTCTTACCTATGTATGACAGCCCACAGGGACAAATGATTTGGTATATTATAAACTTCGAATTACATGTAAGGGTGTGTCTAATTTCATAATGTTTACCTGACAGCAGATGAAAGAATGTGTTACCAAAAATCATAAAACTGCAAGTCGTACATACACATTTTAAACAACCCTTTTTGCTATATGGAGCACTAGACGAGGTACTCCCCAATTCATGTGTAATATTGGTTTTTACTAAATAATGTCTAAGACTACGACCTCATCTATAGCTAGCCAGCAATTGGGTGTCTTTCATCTTAAGATCAGGGTCACTCTGAATCATGGGCCATACACATTTTGATATTCTATTTATGCTATCACTAGCACTATGATAACGAGTGACCCATGGCATCTTATCATGAAGTTTTTTGATGGTACTTTGTTTAAGCAGTTTTTGTCTATCCTGCCCAAGAGCCTTCTTTTCGCATCACTAAGTAGTCTGGGATTATATCCCCTACTAATAAACTACTGCTCCATAAAATCCATCTGTGCTGTCACAATTTCTCTATCAGAATTGACTCTCATCACTCTCAGAAACTGGGAGTATGGTAGTCTTTTTTTTTTAGTGAGATGTGGTGGGCACTCTGCATATGCAACAAGTTGTTCCTGTCTGTAGGTTTGCTATATAACGTAGTAACAATCTGTTGATTGGAAATCTTAATTTGAACATCCAGGAAATTAACACTTTATTTACTGATGGAATAATTAAATTTTACTGGATGGTCACTGACATTATGTGAATCAATGACTGACATAAACATCTCAATACTGCCTTGCCACAATATGAGCAAGTCATCAATAAATATTGTGTAATACACTATCTGTCTAGCAATTGCTTCATCAGAAAAATATATGTCCTGCTCTACCGCAAACATAAACATGTTAGCATATGATGGGGTCACACTGGACCCCATCACACAGCCAACACACTGAAGGAAGAACCTATTATCAGACAGAAAAAAATTGTTTGTCAAAATCAGATTCAATAGCTCTAAACATAGTTCCACATTAGGATCGGCATATTTAGGATAATCCGTTACAAACTCTTTAACAGCCAAAAGTCCCATGTCATGAGGTATGATCGTATAGAGCGAGGTCACGTCTACACAGGTGTTCTTCAGTATGCCGGCAGTTGGCTCCCGGCGACCAGCATACCGGCGCCGGGAGCCCAACAGCCGGCATACCGACACTTATTCTCCCTCGTGGGGGTCCACGACCCCCCTGGAGGGAGAATAAATAGCGTGGCACGCTTAGCGTGCCACCGTGCCCATAGCGTGGAGAGCAAGGGGTTTATTTGCGCTCGCCATACTGTCGGTAAGCCGGCGGTCAAGCTCCCGGCGCCGGTATGCTGGTCGCCGGGAGCCCGACCGCCGGCATATCATAGTGAACCCGTCTACACAACATAACCAAAGCTCACTTCCATCAAGTGTAATCTCCTGTTATTGATTAAGAAGTACCGCCATGCCCCGCAAATACTTAGGGTGGTCCTGGATTCATGGTTGAAACAAGCTGTCAAAGTAAACGGCTGTTGGTTGAAATAGGGACTTGGTAGCGGCTATGATGGGATGCCCTGGGAGGGTTGTGTAGGGTTTTATGCACCTTATGAGTGGTATAAAATAAAGGTGTAATGGGGTTAGATGGAATCAAAGCATTCATTAAATCCTGCAGAATAACTCCTGTATCCACTCCATGCTTGAGAATATTGACAAGCTTCTGTTTAAATAAAGCTGTAAGATCCTGGGATAGTGGTCAATATGTAACAGTATCGCTCAGATGTCGCTGAATTTCTCTTATATATTCTGTTTTATCTTTGATGACAAGGGCACCACCCTTGACTGCCGGACGAAATACAAGGGAATCATTGTTAGCCAGTTTACGCAGGGCATGATGTTCC
Source organism: Pseudophryne corroboree (assembly GCF_028390025.1). NCBI lineage: Eukaryota > Metazoa > Chordata > Amphibia > Anura > Myobatrachidae > Pseudophryne > Pseudophryne corroboree. The sequence goes on along the minus strand of NC_086453.1, from coordinate 242,190,365 downwards.
TCTTTACTAAAATTAGGGTGTCCTGCTTGAGATGTAACCAGAGTGTTCTTGACTTCTACCTCGAGCATTCTCATGAAGGTTTTAATAGTGGCATTAAATGATTTAGGCTCAAGGTTGATCAATGCTGTATCTTAGTTAATGCTTGTGGGAGCACATATTTACTTGGAACATTCTCCATCGCACTTGGGGTTTTTGCAAAATGTTCCTTAAGTTTCAACTGTCTGTGTAATCAATATTTGTCAGTCTGCATTGAAACGGATCAATTGAAGTGGTAGGGACGAATGAGAGACCTTTTGATAAAACAGATATCTCCAAAGCCGATAATTCATATGTAAACAAATTGATAACTACGTTTTGGTCTGTTTGGGTGGCCTGCCGGCACGTCCCTTTCCTTGTGCATTGCTGCCCCCTCCTTGTGTATTTTCTGTGCCTCCTCCTGCTATCTTGGCCCTTGTAGTGACCCCTAAAGGGCGTTCGTGGTCACCCAAGGGATGCGCAGGTTCAGTATCACTGGTCAATTATTTAAATTTATATGGTGAGTCTGTGCCACGAGTATTCCTATTTCTATGGCGGAAGAATGGTTTGTGAGAGAATGGAGGACAGCTTTTATCTGTCCATCTATACGCACTGTGATTCTCATAATCCAAATCCACTGCAGCCCTTTTGTCCTTCTTAAATTTGACCAATTCTTTTTTATACAGTTGTAGCTGTGAATCCAACTTCACCACCCACTCAGTGTTGGCATCACTGGCTTTATCAAGCTTATGGGTCACTTCAAAAAATGCTAACTTATGTTTCATGTTGGTCATTTCTTTAGTGGAATGTTCTATAATCTATAAAATTAAATCCATTTATTTAAAATCGCTACCCACTTACGAATTCTCAATCCCCTTGGGATTTTCTTAGCTCTATGATATTCACTCAGAGAAACACAGTGGTAAAAGATTTCTATCTCCTTCTTCTTCATTCTCAACCAATCACGGTTAACATCTTCCATAGAAGTCTTATCTAATTGAGCAGTAAGGCTCTCTTTATACAATATTTCATCAGCTTCAGATTCGGAGTAACTAAATAAATCGCCAATAGGATAACTCATATGCATATAGCCACTCGCTGTATCAGATACTTCATCATCTGCCATTATAAATCACAACATGAACGTACTGTCTCTTTAAAAAGTAAATGTCTTAAGTTAGCAGCAATCATAGCTTAACAGGCAATCACATAAACCCAATTTTCCAACTGGCGTCATAAATGAATCTCTCCTCCACTCTTGTTCACAGATTGCATAAAGTGCATAAGTGCTTGATTAAAAATATATATGTGCAAAACCGTGAAAAGATATTTAGAAATAAGCCATTCACTTGATGTCAATATCAATATTCATCCAGGGACCCTTGACTAAATTGGAACCATGCACATGCTTGCAGCATAGTAACCATATACAATTATGGCAAAAGTCTGGCTCTCCTCCTTACAACCACAAATGATCGGGTTCCCCCACAGTAAATAGCATACATACAAGGTCCATTGGTGTGGCACTACTGATACTCAAAAATGACACTTTACAACAGCATGTAATCAGCAACGTTTCAGTGCATAGCTTATTACACTGTCATCAGGCTAAATAAAGTATAAGGATATGCTTACCTTAAAAGCATACCACCATGGGAATGCCGTCCCCGGAAGTGGGACTGTGCACACAACTGGCGGTGTGATGTTAGTGACGTCACAAATTGCTACTCACTATTGTGCTCCCATCACCATAGCAACGGTTTACTGCTGCTTAATACAAATCTACAGACATGGAGCATACAACGTTACAACAATATTATTAATGTAACATCACAAACAATATTATTAATATAACAAACTGTAATAATATGCATATACCTCAATAATTTAAAGATCAATAAAGTATAAGCTGCATTATATCAACTGCTTATACTGCTCTAATATACATGTAAAGAGATATAAACAGAAAAAAATCCCCCTATGGCGCTGAAATGGAAGCAGCAAGAGATGGTACTAAATAGGTCACCAAACTACTGCAACAATAGAAAAAAGAAAAGTACAATCTCACTTTGCGCTTCCAAATGTCCAAACGGTCCAATGGTCCTCACAAGGGAGTATGAAGGTATTCAAACCAACATGAAACAAAAAACATAAAACACCACATAGTGTAATACTGTAAAAGATGAATGAATAGAGTTCCTCCCAATGTGTAGAAAGATAGTAATGGTGGCAAACAGTCCCAAATCCAAGATCCACCTCCATCTGAGAAGAGTACACCGAAATGATGTTTTGAAGGGGTGTCAGCTGAGATGCACAAACATCGTTTCCATTTATGGTATGGCTGTTTGTTCACCACTTTGAAATTTGTTAAAACTCTTAAATAAATGAGTTTCTCTAACGTCCTAGTGGATGCTGGGGACTCCGTCAGGACCATGGGGATTAGCGGCTCCGCAGGAGACAGGGCACAAAAATAAAGCTTTAGGATCAGGTGGTGTGCAATGGCTCCTCCCCCTATGACCCTCCTCCAAGCCTCAGTTAGGTTTTTGTGCCCGTCCGAGCAGGGTGCAATCTAGGTGGCTCTCCTAAAGAGCTGCTTAGAAAAAGTTTTTAGGTTTTTTATTTTCAGTGAGTCCTGCTGGCAACAGGCTCACTGCATCGAGGGACTTAGGGGAGAGAAGTGAACTCACCTGCGTGCAGGATGGATTGGCTTCTTAGGCTACTGGACACCATTAGCTCCAGAGGGAGTCGGAACACAGGTCTCACCCTGGGGTTCGTCCCGGAGCCGCGCCGCCGACCCCCCTTGCAGATGCCGAAGATGGAAGAGGTCCAGAAGCAGGCGGCAGAAGACTTTTCAGTCTTCCTGAGGTAGCGCACAGCACTGCAGCTGTGCGCCATTGTTGTCAGCACACTTCACACAGCGGTCACGGAGGGTGCAGGGCGCTGGGGGGGCGCCCTGGGCAGCAATGTATAATACCTTTTTTATGGCTAAAAATACATCACATATAGCCCCTGGGGGCTATATGGATGTATTTAACCCCTGCCAGGTCTCAGAAAAACGGGAGAAGAAGCCCGCCGAAAAGGGGGCGGGGCCTATTCTCCTCAGCACACAGCGCCATTTTCCCTCACAGAAATGCTGGTGGGAAGGCTCCCAGGCTCTCCCCTGCACTGCACTACAGAAACAGGGTTAAAACAGAGAGGGGGGGCACTGATTTGGCGATATGACTACATATATTAAAATGCTATAAGGGAAAAGCACTTATATAAAGGTTGTCCCTGTATAATTATAGCGTTTTTGGTGTGTGCTGGCAAACTCTCCCTCTGTCTCCCCAAAGGGCTAGTGGGTCCTGTCCTCTATCAGAGCATTCCCTGTGTGTGTGCTGTGTGTCGGTACGTGTGTGTCGACATGTATGAGGACGATGTTGGGAGGCGGAGCAAATTGCCTGTAATGGTGATGTCACTCTCTAGGGAGTCGACACCGGAATAGATGGCTTATTTAAGGAATTACGTGATAATGTCAACACGCTGCAAGTCGGTTGACGACATGAGACGGCCGGCAAACATATTAGTATCTGTCCAGGCGTCTAAAACACCGTCAGGGACGTTATAATGCCCATTTTACCTCAGTCGGTCGACACAGACACAGACACGGACACTGACTCCAGTGTCGACGGTGAAGAAACAAACGTATTTTCCTTTAGGGCCACACGTTACTTGTTAAGGGCAATGAAGGAGGTGTTACATATTTCTGATACTACAAGTACCACAAAAAAGGGTATTATGTGGGGTGTGGAAAAACTACCTATAGTTTTTCCTGAATCAGATAAATTAAATGAAGTGTGTGATGAGGCGCGGGGTTCCCTCGATAGAAAATTATTTGCGGTATACCCTTTCCCGCCAGAAGTTAGGGCGCGTTGGGAAACACCCCTTAGGGTGGATAAGGCGCTCACACGCTTATCAAAACAAGTGGCGGTACCGTCTCCAGATACGGCCGCCCTCAAGGAGCCAGCTGATAGGAGGCTGGAAAATATCCTAAAAAGTATATACACACATACTGGTGTTATACTGCGACCAGCGATCGCCTCAGCCTGGATGTGCAGCGCGGGGTTGGCTTGGTCGGATTCCCTGACTGAAAATATTGATACCCTTGACAGGGACAGTATTTTATTTACTATAGAGCATTTAAAGAATGCATTTCTATATATGCGAGATGCACAGAGGGATATTTGCACTCTGGCATCAAGAGTAAGTGCAATGTCCATATCTGCCAAAAGATGTTTATGGACACGACAGTGGTCAGGTGATGCAGATTCCAAACGGCACAAAGATGTATTGCCGTATAAAGGGGAGTAGTTATTTGGGGTCGGTCCATCGGACCTGGTGGCCACGGCAACTGCTGGGAAATCCACCGTTTTTACCCTAAGTCACATCTATGCAGAAAAAGACACCGTCTTTTCAGCCTCAGTCCTTTCGTCCCCATAAGCATATCTGCCCAGGGATAGAGGAAAGGGAAGAAGACTGCAGCAGGCAGCCCATTCCCAGGAACAGAAGCCTTTCCACCGCTTCTGCCAAGTTCTCAGCATGACGCTGGAGCCGTACAGGACCCCTGGATCCTACAAGTAGTATCCCAGGGGTACAGATTGGAAAGTCGAGACGTTTCCCCTCGCAGGTTCCTGAAGTCTGCTTTACCAACGTCTCCCTCCGACAGGGAGCCAGTATTGGAAACAATTCACAAGCTGTATTCCCAGCAGGTGATAATCAAAGTACCCCTCCTACAACAAGGAAAGGGGTATTATTCCACACTATATTGTTGGTACTGAAACCAGAAGGCTCGGTGAGACCTATTCTAAATCTGAAATATTTGAACACTTACAAAGGTTCAAATCAAGATGGAGTCACTCAGAGCAGTGATAGCGAACCAGGAAGAAGGGGACTATATGGTGTCCCGGGACATCAGGGATGCTTACCTCCATGTCCCAATTTGCCCTTCTCACCAAGGGTATCTCAGGTTCGTGGTACAGAACTGTCACTATCAGTTTCAGACGCTGCCGTTTGGATTGTCCACGGCACTCCGGGTCTTTACCAAGGTAATGCCCGAAATGATGATTCTTCTTCGAAGAAAATGGACGACCTCCTGATAAGAGCAAGGTCCAGAGAACAGTTGGAGGTCGGAGTAGCACTATCTCAAGTAGTTCTACGACAGCACGGGTGGATTCTAAATATTCCAAAACCGCAGTTGTTTCCGACGACACGTCTGCTGTTCCTAGGGATGATTCTGGACACAGTCCAGAAAAAGGTGTTTCTTCCGGAGGAGAAAGCCAGGGAGTTATCCGAGCTATTCAGGAACCTCCTAAAACCAGGAAAAGTGTCAGTGCATCATTGCACAAGAGTCCTGGGAAAAATGGTGGCTTATTACGAAGCGATTCCATTCGGCAGATTCCACGCAAGAACTTTTCAGTGGGATCTGCTGGACAAATGGTCCGGATCGCATCTTCAGATGCATCAGCGGATAACCCTATCTCCAAGGACAAGGGTGTCTCTCCTGTGGTGGTTACAGAGTGCTCATCTTCTAGAGGGCCGCAGATTCGGCATTCAGGATTGGATGCTGGTGACCACGGAGGCCAGCCTGAGAGGCTGGGGAGCAGTCACACAGGGAAAAAATTTCCAGGGAGTGTGATCAAGTCTGGAGACTTTTCTCCACATAAATATACTGGAGCTAAGGGCAATTTATAATGCTCTAAGCTTAGCAAGACCTCTGCTTCAAGGTCAGCCGGTATTGATCCAGTGGGACAACATCACGGCAGTCGCCCACGTAAACAGACAGGGCGGCACAAGAAGCAGGAGGGCAATGGCAAAAACTGCAAGGATTTTTCGCTGGGCGGAAAATCATGTGATAGCACTGTCAGCAGTGTTCATTCCGGGAGTGGACAACTGGGAAGAAGACTTCCTCAGCAGGCACGACCTCCACCCGGGAGAGTGGGGACTTCATCGGGAAGTTTTCCACATGATTGTGAACCGTTGGGAAAGACCAAAGGTGTACATGATGGCGTCCCGCCTGAACAAAAAACTGGACAGGTATTGCGCCAGGTCAAGAGACTTTCAGGCAATAGCTGTGGACGTTCTGGTAACACCGTGGGCGTACCAGTCGGTGTATGTGTTTCCTCCTCTGCTTCTCATACCCAAGGTATTGAGATTTATAAGACGTAGAGGAGTAAGAACTATACTCGTGGCTCCGGATTGGCCAAGAAGGACTTGGTACCCGGAACTTCAAGAGATACTCACAGAGGACTCATGACCTCTGCCGCTAAGAAGGGACTTGCTTCAGCACGTACCATGTCTGTTCCAAGACTTACCGCGGCTGCGTTTGACGGCATGGCGGTTGAACGCCGGATCCTAAGGGAAAAAGGCATTCCGGAAGAGGTCTTTTCTACCATGGTCAAAGCCAGGAAGGACGTGACCGCACAACATTATCACCACATGTGGCGAAAATATGTTGCGTGGTGTGAGGCCAGGAAGGCTCCACGAAGAAATTTCAACTCGGTCGATTCCTGCATTTCCTGCAAACAGGAGTGTCTATGGGCCTCAGATTGGGGTCCATTAAGGTTCAAATTTCGGCCCTGTCGATTTTCTTCCAGAAAGAATTGGCTTCAGTTCCTGAAGTCCAGAAGTTTGTCAAGGGAGTACTGCATATACAACCCCCTTTTGTGCCTCCGGTGGCACTGTGGGATCTCAACGTAGTGCTGGGATTCCTCAAATCACATTGGTTTAAACCGCTCAAATCTGTGGATTTGAAATATCTCACATGGAAAGTGACCATGATGTTGGCCCTGGCCTCGGCCAGGCGAGTGTCAGAATTGGCGGCTTTGTCTCACAAAAGCCCATATCTGATTGTCCATTCGGACAGGGCAGAGCTGCGGACTCGTCCCCAGTTTCTCCCTAAGGTGGTGTCAGCGTTTCACCTGAACCAGCTTATTGTGGTACCTGCGGCTACTAGGGACTTGGAGGACTCCAAGTTGCTAGATGTTGTCAGGGCCCTGAAAATATCGGTTTCCAGGACGGCTGGAGTCAGGAAAACTGACTTGCTGTTATCCTGTATGCACCCAACAAACTGGGTGCTCTTGCTTCTAAGCAGACGATTGCTAGTTGGATGTGTAGTACAATTCAGCTTGCACATTATGTGGCAGGCCTGCCACAGCCAAAATATGTAAATGCCCATTCCACAAGGAAGGTGGGCTCATCCTGGGCGGCTGCCCGAGGGGTCTCGGCATTACAACTCTGCCGAGCAGCTACGTGGTCGGGGGGAGAACACGTTTGTAAAATTCTACAAATTTGATACCCTGGCTAAAGAGGACCTGGAGTTCTCTCATTCGGTGCTGCAGAGTCATCCGCACTCTCCCGCCCGTTTGGGAGCTTTGGTATAATCCCCATGGTCCTGACGGAGTCCCCAGCATCCACTAGGACGTTAGAGAAAATAAGATTTTACTTACCGATAAATCTATTTCTCGTAGTCCGTAGTGGATGCTGGGCGCCCATCCCAAGTGCGGATTGTCTGCAATACTTGTACATAGTTATTGGTACAAAAATCGGGTTATTATTGTTGTGAGCCGTCTGTTCAGAGGCTCCTACGTTGTCATACTGTTAACTGGGTTCAGATCACAAGTTGTACGGTGTGATTGGTGTGGCTGGTATGAGTCTTACCCGGGATTCAAAATCCTTCCTTATTGTGTACGCTCGTCCGGGCACAGTATCCTAACTGAGGCTTGGAGGAGGGTCATAGGGGGAGGAGCCAGTGCACACCACCTGATCCTAAAGCTTTATTTTTGTGCCCTGTCTCCTGCGGAGCCGCTAATCCCCATGGTCCTGACGGAGTCCCCAGCATCCACTACGGACTACGAGAAATAGATTTATCGGTAAGTAAAATCTTATTTTTTGTTCCTAATTTTGGTCCCTTTCTGGCTTTATAATTATGTCATGAGGGAAATCGGCTCCCACTTACACAGTGAAGATTGACCTGGAGCCTTAAAGAAACATTTACGTGTTTTACATCATCTTATCACAAGTAAGCATACATGTAAGGACCCTTTTATGACATCCCTTTAAAACATAATTTTGGTGTACTCTTCTCAGAAGGAGGTGGATCTTGGATTTGGTATTGTTTGCCACCATTACCATCTTTCTACACATTGGGAGGAACTCTATTCATTCATATTTTACAGTATTACACTATGTGGTGTTTTATGTTTTTTGTTTCATGTTGGTTTGAATATCTTCATACTCCATTGTGAGGACCATTGGACCATGAAAAGAGATATGTAAACATTTACAGGTAAGTGGACAGATAAAGGGCTAGATAAAAAGTGAACAATATGAAACACATTACCCACCAAGGGGCTGGTTATCAAAAATAACTTATAGTTCTAAAATGCCCTGGGAATCTTACTTACAGAATTACATGCATAATCATAGAGATGGCTATAGAAAATGAGACAACCCTAGTTGCTCATTTAATCCCATAGATGACAAAGTGCCTAAACTGTATATCCATCCTCATGATGTCTCTCCCATAGATCCGAGAAGCGGTGCCAGCGGCAGGAGACGGAGGGCAGCAGCGGTCGGGAAGCAGGAGCGGGGATTGTGAGTATTAAATTTTTTTTGTGGAAGTGGTGCAACTAGGGGGCACAATGCTACAGGGGGCACAGTACTGGGGCAATACTACTGGGGGCACAACTCTACAGGGGGCAATACTACTGGGTGCACAACTCTACAGGGGGAACAGTACTGGGGGCAATACTACTGCGGGCACAGCTACAGGGGGCACATTACTGGGGGGCACAACTACTGAGGGCACAGCTACAGGAGGCATAACTGACCATGCCCCTTCTACATGAAGCCACGCCCCTATTTTTTCACCCTGGGCACCACAAGGTCTAGATCCAGCCCTGTATGCATGCATGACCTTCAGACTTAATTTACTAGATTTCTACTAACCAATTGATTTAATGTTACACAGCACTCTCAAGGCTGTAGTCTGAGTAATGAGGTAACTGATTTTCACTATATTTACTCCTTGTCTGCTAGTCTGCACATGCTCCTGAGTAAAACTGTCTAACTGAAACAGCTGTTGAGCCGACCATTGTGATGTACTATCTTATATATACAATTGATTGGTCTGTTTGTTTTTTTGTCTGTCCAATTATGCATTTGGACACCCCTTCCTTGATTGGGATGAAACCAATGGGAGGTGGTCCACTAGAATACTGGCAAGGTTTTAGAGGGGTTAGGATCCCTGTTGGAACTCCTGTTGGTGTACGCTGGACAGAACTTTGATTGATCTGGGGAGCCTGTTCTGAGCCTTCGACTGTATGGATTTCGATAAAAACTTCACAGAGTAGTAACATTGGATCCCAGAAGATGTATTAGGGGGATGAGGTTCTGGTTGGACCATATTGTGTACCCAAAAGCCTGGAATAGCAACACTGATAACAAAAGGAATCTTGCATTGTAAAGTGATTTTACAACTGAACAGAAAGGATTAAACTGGGGATTAAGGCTACTGGTAACACCCCCCCTCCCCCCAAAAAAACCCACAAAACACGGGACAGTTACCTCATTGGTGTGTTGAAAGAGCTGCTAAGCTGCTAATTATTTTTAAAATGAAGAATATAAGAACAAAACAGAATAAAATTGTAACAGGTGTTTTAAGTAAATCAATTATCACATATTTAATAAAGACACACAATAAATATGACAAATGTATAAAAATTCATAAATAGAAATTCTGAAAGAGCTTCAATGCCAGTCTGTGGACCACAATTAGTCTGTCATATGGGCACATCAATACGCCAGTAATATCGTGAAACAGTTCAAATCTATCATTACAGATCCTTTGTGCAATATGAAAAAAGTTAGGAACTTCGGCCCTCATTCCGAGTTGTTCGCTCGGTAATTTTCTTCGCATCGCAGCGATTTTCCGCTAATTGTGCCTGCGCAATGTTCGCACTGCGACTGCGCCAAGTAAATTTGCTATGCAGTTAGGTATTTTACTCACGGCATTACGAGGTTTTTTCTTCGTTCTGGTGATCGTAATGTGATTGACAGGAAGTGGGTGTTTCTGGGCGGAAACTGGCCGTTTTATGGGTGTGTGTGAAAAAACGCTGCCGTTTCTGGGAAAAACGCGGGAGTGTCTGAAGAAACGGGGGAGTGTCTGGCCGAACGCTGGGAGTGTTTGTGACGTCAAACCAGGAACGAAACTGACTGAACTGATCGCAGTTGCCGAGTAAGTCTGGAGCTACTCAGAAACTGCTAAGAAGTGTCTATTCGCAATTCTGCTAATCTTTCGTTCGCAATTTTACTATGCTAAGATTCACTCCCAGTAGGCGGCGGCTTAGCGTGTGCAAAGCTGCTAAAAGCAGCTTGCGAGCGAACAACTTGGAATGACCACCATCCAGTCTTTAGGTAAATAGTTACCAATTTCCTTGGGGTTGTTGCCGGGTATTCCACCTAGCAAGGGTCCAGTACACAATCCGGTCCTACGCAGCTATTCTAAAAGAAATCCTCCATCTGTGGCACAGGATACAGACGTTACTGATGTACTAATATTATCGAAACAGTACCATACATGTAAGCGCCCTCAGATCTGTTTGTTTTGCTATTGGTGTATCCTGACGAAAGGGCTGACGCCCTGAAACATGTTGATGTAACACACCGCCAATAAAGGCGACTGCATAAGAGTCCTTGGAGTGCCGTGCTTTTTGTATGGATATATATATATATATATACAAAAGAAAAAAGGAGGGTACCCAATAGCGCTAAGAGAATGAAAGAGCAGCACCTCTAGAAGAACCTCCTGTTAGCAAAGGTCAGGGGAAAAACAGCAAAACAAACAGATCTGAGGGCGCTTACATGTATGGTACTGTTTCGATAATATTAGTACATCAGTTTAAAACAAAACTATTTTCAATTACATAGAATATAATTTAGTCATAAAAGTACAGAATAAAACAATGTACGTCTTTGTGATTTTACAGGGGACGTCTTCGGATATATCCGGTTTTACATTGTTTTTAGTGTATTTCTTTGTTGAAACATGCAATACAGAAGTAGAACAAAAGATCAACCCAACGCACTTCGTCCCTATCGGGACTTCATCAGGGGTACTTTATCTAAACAATAAAATAGAACTGAATATATGAACAGTACTAATTTCCAAATATTTGATTCTTTAAAACATATGTGGAGCCATTGTCAAAGTCAGAAAAATATCACGCTGCACGTTGCCATATATGCACTTCATGTGTGTGTGCACGCTGCATATTTAATCAAAATAATGTATTTTATAAGTTAATATTCCCCTGAGTTCAGCAAAGTATGGTATATTAAAGATGGCTCTTTGACCTTAGAGATTCCCCAAACAATAGTTTGCATGTTAAAAGGGCTTCACATGTTCTTATGCATAGTTAAGGACAGGAATAGTAATTGAAGATTAATTGTATTCCGAATAAATTACACCTAAGAATAGTCAGTTTCTGTCCCGCAGACGGAGTACAATAGCCTTTAATTACACTGAGCTTTGAGACTCAATGAGGAGGGCCAACACCTGTGTTTACGAAATGGGGCTGGATTTGTCTCCAGAAGAATGATTGCTGAGATGTCATTGTCTCAACTGAAAGTGGACAGTGAGACAGTATTCGCCAAAAAATAGCTTCCCACAAGACAGGAATTTGTTAGTCATCACCCAACGTTTTGCATAACCAAGGTCACTGATACAGCTAGCCCACATGTTGTGAAAGACACACACTTCCTGTGGTTGACACACCCCCACAGCTGGAATGCAGGTATGATTATATCCACTGGAAATCACAGGGCACAGACACTCACTCAGAACTAAGCTAGCACCCAGCAGCATGGCTGGTTCATCCCCAGGACTGACCTCCAAGCGAAAGGCTAAGTATTGAATCCACATGGCTGATTGGCATAGAATAGTTTAAAGTAGTTGTGAAATGATTGGTATTGAATAGTTAGTGGAGATACAAATGGCTTAAGGTTAATGAGGCTTGTGCAGTTGTGTGATTGTTATGTGTTGGTGATAATACTCTATGAAATCTGTAATGAATTGGAACAGTAGACAATCTGTAGCATAGCATTCCTGGTATACATTTATGGTTGGTGATTTATAACAGATTATAGTAGTTTTACATGATGCATCTTGCTGGAGGTTTAAAGTCAAAGCATACTTCCTTTTGTTACTGTAGTCATGTGCTTGTAGCAATGGCAGGCTGATATGTGTGGTTCTTGTGATGATTCATATAGCATAGCCAGCATACCATATGCTCTGGTTATTGAAATACTGAGTTTGTTTGGAATGTGAAATTGAATAAGATGGTTCTAGGAAGTTGGATTGGAATGTGGAATAAGATTAGTTGGTTTGTAAGAAATGGCTGCTGCTGGGTGTTTTCCCCTCCCCCTTTGAACCATGTGTTGCAGTCTTTGGAATCATGGGAGGTTTTTCCCAAAATGGAGTCTAGCTTCTGCCCCATGCGGCATTGTAGGGACAATTGTGTTGCTGGGTGTTGTGTATATAGGGACAGGCAGCCTGGGTAAGCTCAAGTATTTTCTCCACAAAGATTCTCAGCATTGACTAACTGCGCAGCGATTGTTCCTCACATGTGTAAGTTTCTCTGCAGCCATACAACCATATTGTCTTATTGTTATTGTTAGCCATTCTCTCTCCCCCTCTCTCTCCCCTCCCCCTTAAACGTACTTGTGTCTTTATTGTATTTTATGTGTAGTTACTTGGTTAGATATTCTATGTTATCTTGGTAGTGTATAAATTGTAAAGTGTATTCTTTTGCAAAGTGAACGTTCTCATTCTCTCACTAAAGGCGTTAGAACCTTAGACCGGTATTTGGTTGATTATTGTATTACTAAGGGGTTCTCAGAGCGTCATAGTCGCTCATACAGCTTTTAAGCTAACAAGGTTACACTGCATTACATCTACACATTATCACTGCACAAATGTTTACAGTATAAGTACATTCCTTAAGGTATAGTTAAGGGCGTACCCTTGCGGTACCTTTTGCGCCAATTGCGTACTGTGTTCTTTAACCTTTAACGTGTTTTTAATAGGACAAATATTATAGACATTGTCAATTGGGAGCTCGTCCTCCGGTCTTCACATATCTGCACTAGGTAACTTTAGCAGACATTATCGATCAGCAAAAGGCGGGAAGGTGCTATCCCTCGCAGTGCTGACCAGATAAGCGCCTGCTTCACTTAGTAAGGAGTGCTGAGGGAATTCGGGAACTGGAAGGTAAGAACAGTACGTTATTGTCTTTGTAAATCTGGTTTTTATTTCTATTTGGTGCCAACTACACACGCAGATTGGATGGTTTGTCTGTTTAAATAGGTTTAAAATTATTTTTAATCGCTCTGCATAGCGTGATAACTTTAGGAGTTTGAATTATGACTTTCTTTGTGACAAGAAGCAGCATGGTCTGTCCACCATTTTGTGTGGCCCTCATGGAGGTGGAAGGGGGAGGAGCAGCGGCCATTTTGGGAAGGTAAAAATTTTTTTTTTCCCAAGCGGCTGATTTTCAGTTGACTCAGGAAATAATCAGCCATCCATTGTCAAAAAGAAATCATCATTTAATGAGTTTTTTTTAATGCATTTATTTAGTCTATATCATAGTCAATCATAAGTAATAGTGATTGGTACTTATATGTAATATCTATATGCGTGTGCTTACATCAATGTATGTTATTAGATTAAATTTAGAATTGCATGTTCATTTGTGTAGTTTTCACATCTCACCTTCCTGTTTGCCATTTGCATTGATAACGTGCTAAGAAAGATTTGTTGCTATTAGAAGTTAAAGAGTAAAAGTAATACATTAAGGGGTAATTTGTAAAGCACGCACACAGCTTTGCCTAAGATACAAGGAAAGACCTGGGTGGTGCTCGGTAGATGATTGACGACCATCTACATTGATAAACGTGTTAATTGTATTTCTGTGGACATATCTGGCTGGCATACACGTGTTTCTAACAAAAGGGTTAGACTAGTGTACGCAACGTAAAGGCCGACGCACGCAGCGTATATTACGCAACGGAGCATCTGGGTACGCCCACGTAACTCAAATCACACTATAGTATTATTTTAACAGGCGAAAAGGTGGCAACGCGATAAATAGCACAAGTCAATTTTAGTGTCCGAAATTTAAACTAATAGATCCTTCTCTAAATTTACGACTCATCTGGTCTAAAGGAAAGAAATTTCTGCGCAGAAATAGAAACAAAAGTAAAGTGTACATGTGGTGAGTGAGTGTTTGTATATATATGTTTTTACAATTTTTGGGTTGAACCACAAGAAGTCGAGTTCTCGTGAGGTACATACATGTAAGTGACGTGCATGGTGGCTGGGGAGGCATCCCTTGTTAAACATAAATTTGAGCATTAGAGTATAGCAGACCAGGAGGTCCAGAACAGACCAGGAGGTCCAGGTACAGCAGACTAAGAAGTCCGCTATAGAGAAAGGAGCACAAACCAGGGGGTTGGTGCAGAACCCATATAGGCCATTAAAGCTCTGGGTGAAGGAATTCGCAGCCGCAATTTTCGATTCCACTGGTCGCTCCGCACATAAGATTAGTTGCTTATGTGCCGAACGATTGTACCGCACGTAATTGTGTGCATTAGTTAGTAATCTGACCCAGTGCCATTTGCGTACGAAAGGGGTCTTAAACGCTATTTGTACATTCTAACGTGATTTGTGTAAATTTTTTTTATTTTAAGGGAGGTTCGCTGGTCACTCAGGAACTATCCAGCAACCAATAGTTACTGGAAAGAGTAAGTGCTCTTCGGATCACCCTCGCATGTTCCAGTAAATAGCGGTTCAGGTCGCAGGGGCCCTGGGTCGAGTACGCCAGCGCTAAGGCAGTGTGTGGGCGTATTGGTCGGCGTGGGCGAGTGAGTGGGGTACTCGGTAAACCGCCACCGTCGGCCTATCTTGAACATCTTGGTTTTTGTAAGGGTTCGCTGAAGACCCTGATTGAAGGTCAGAGGTAGTGAAAGCAACACCTGCAAGTTATGGGGGCCAGTTGTTCAGGTAGGGGGCGATCAACCTCGGTTCGGGTTGATTCAGTAAACCGACCAATCGGGTCGGCAAGGTATGTAATGTGTGAAAAATACAGTTCACACACACAGGTTTTATGTGATGAATGGGAAAGAATGACTGTGCATGACGGGGAGAAGTTTCCCCGGGTAGGTAGCTTTAGCCCAGATGTGTTAGAAAATCTAAGGAGAAGGATAGGTCTCATTAAATCAGCAAAGAGACGGATCAAACATTATGACTATTTAAAATTGTGGCAACAGGAAAGTGAAATACAAAGAAATTTAACTTACATATCAAACTCTCATCTTGGGAAGAGAGACATGGCAATGGAGAGGATTATGGTTGCAGAGAATGGCGATGGTGTACGATAAAAATGCACTTAGTAACTATATTAAGAATGAAAGTAACAAATGTAATAATGTTTATAAAAATGAAAGTGTAAAAAATTACAAATGTTAACCTGTGCAAGTCGCACCCCATGTTAAACTCCCCTCAGGATTACCAGCGAGAAGGTGAAACCAACACGATGTCAACACTTTACCCAGCAGTCATCATACGAGACACCCAGAGGGACACGGCCAAGTTGGTAAAGGCAATAGCAGAACCCCCTAACGGAGGGTCAGGTGAGGTCGTGTCAACAGGTAAGTACGGTATTGTATGTTACTCACAGACAAATGCATCTTACACCAAAGAGTTAACACAAAATAGCATAATGGAACAAAATCCTGTCAGGGTGAACAATATATATTAAAACAAATGTACACTACAGGAAAGTAGCAGTTTAGGTGTTAATAAATGGTTTAAAGGAAGTATTAAGAACGAGTATACAAGCCTCTCTACCTAACTGGAGAAATAACTCAGTAACTGCATTAAGGAACTCCGCTGTTGGGCATGAGCAAAACATCATCAAGCACAGGGAAACAAAGAAGCCCTAGATCCCTGTGGGTAAGTCAAAGGTGAAAAGGTATTATAATTGCCAGAAGGAAGGTCATTTTGCAAGAGATTGTAGATCAAGAAGTAGACCAAATTCATATAAAGCCCCTAGACAAAGATATGAGCAGAGTTATGACACACCAAATTGTAATCAGAGATCACATAGGAAGGAGTTTGGGCCGCACCTGTAACATGCAATCAGGAAAGGTGATCATTAGGACTGATAGTAAGCCTGAGGTTACAGTTAATGAAATGGGAGGTCAGTTCCTTGCAGGCACAAGGACGGCCGGGTAGACGTTGTAATTTATCTGTAAATGTTCTTTTCCCCATCTCTGATGTTCATCGGCAGGACCCAAATATCACATAGCTATTTGGTCCTTGCAGAAGTCTACCAAACCCCAGTATGACCTACCAGCATCGATGTATCCTGGCCAGATACAGAGTGTAGGTATGGAAATACTGGTGGGAGAGACTATGCAAGGATACCATTGGACATGTAGATGTGACAGCCTAATGGTGAACGGAAGATCTGACAATGTTTTTTTTTCTCTCCTGAAAAAATGTTTGAAAGAAAAAAAATGTTTTTTTTCTGTTGTTGTTTATTGTTGATTTATGTGATGCATATATATATATATATATGAATTGTTCTCTCTCTCTTTTTTTTTTTTTTTTTTTCTCTCTTCTCACTCATGTTTTCATGTTTTAAAGATGGTATGTCACCCATCAGTTAGACAAATGGTAATGCAAGATTTTTGCTCCGTACAGAGAGATCGCTGGTTTGGAAGGAATATTGCATCACCGGAATGTTCGTTTGGAAGACTGAGAGACAGCACCTTTGAGATGACAGCAGAACAAGAAGGACGACAAGACTAGAGAACTAATTATCGTAACAAGTTTCTCTTCCCCTCAAACTGTTTTCCTGTACCCCCATTACAAATTTCTCCTTTTCTCCTCCTGTAAGATGGACTTGCCCCAAGAGACTGTGATCCGGATTTTCCTGTTGACCATGATGTTGACCCGAGCAGTCTGTTCCGGTGAGAGTACCATGGAGGTCGAGAAAGGATCCAGAAAGGTTCCGATGACTGAGACGGAGGTGTAAATTTCCAATAGCAACACAATCACCAAGCAAAGGCGAGTACCGGAAACGATCTAGCAGCCATGTTATTTGTAAACATTGTGAAGGATTGTTAGCTGGAAAAAAAAAAAAAAAAAAAGAACTGTATCTGTAGACTCTGTGACAGTGTAGTAGAGGATGGGTGCATCAAGATGTCAGTCCAGTTTTAATATCCACATGGACCGGCATCCATTGAGTGACTATCACTCCTTAGTGGGTAAAGTGTTAAATCAGACAGATTGTTGGGTATGCTTTCAAGTACCTCAAGGCCATAGCAAATCAGGCTTAGTACCATTCCCTTTAACGGTAGGGGAGGTACTTGAGTTAAGTGGTGGGAGGCCAGTGGACAGGAGGTTTAAAATCTCCAGTCCTCCTAGTTTGAAGCTCCACCAATACCATGTGGATAGATCCCTAATATGTTTTAACATTTCCAATCCCCGAAAGACGGGAAATTGGGAAGTGTCATGGAATAACAAAACCATGACCTTTTCACATAGAGCCGATAGAATGCCTACAGACACAGAGCTCATACGCCACATAGCCGATAGTGGAAAATATTTCCGATATAGGTATACCCTAAGAAGTAGGACCATGAGAGTTGGAGAAGTATCACAGGATACAGTGCACAGATCGTACAAACTGATAGGTGTACTAAACAGATGGGAGAATTAGGGTTAGGAGATTTCATATGGAAAATGTGTAATATGGTTATGTCCTACTCCGTCCCATATGTTCTCCCCGATGATGCATATTTCATATGCGGGAGAAAGGCGTATGAGCGGCTTGCCCCAAACTCAGAAGGATTATGTTATATTGGAAAAGTACTGCCTGAGGTAATGACTGTATCGCATAACAAAATTGATTTGATTTATGACCCAACGATAGAGACACTGTTGTGATGAAAATGTGATTCCACGGTCCGTTTCTTTCACCTGTTTCTCCTTTGTTTTTCTCCAAGGTAAAAAGACCCGCTTGGAAGAGGAATTTGACGACCGTGTATACAGACAGCAGATAGACTAAAGAAGAAGTTTTGACAACCTTGTACACAGACAACAGATGGACTATGCCATAGACCCCCTTATCCCTAGTAACGTTAAAATTACGCTAGCCCAACACTTTTTGTAAGTCTATGGACATTGACAAAGCTTTTGCTCGCACTTTTGACAAAAGCCCAAAGAAGACTGCAGTCAACATGTACATCAAGACAAGACTTCAATCAACAAATGTACATTAACCTCACATAGAATATGACTGCATTTTCCATAATTGTTCTTTATCTTCATCTCTACAACCTTCAGGTAATGACACACATAGTCGATAGGGAATACAGGCACAGATATCAGCACTCACATATCCCCCCATTCATGTATCATCAACTAAAATGTGCTCCCCCATTTTGTTGCAACCAAAAGCTGAAAAGAGCTTGGTAAAGTTTGACAGCCCATCCACAGACCCTTGATACGGGATAAGAAGGAATTCAAATGTATACTTCGCAATACCTCGAAGCTTGATTTAAAACACGTACGGCACGATGATACATGACCCCCCAAACATGGATTCATACATACATACTTTTACTATTTCACTAGGTCATACTTTTTTCCTACCTTCTTCTCTCCTCCCTTACCCAATCATAGAAATGTATTTACATATGACATATATTTTTCTCTTTTTGAAATGTTTTAGGAAGTGGTAGTTATTGGTGACTGCCAAAGGATGGACTGTCAAAGTCAGAAAAATATCACGCTGCACGTTGCCATATATGCACTTCATGTGTGTGTGCACGCTGCATATTTAATCAAAATAATGTATTTTATAAGTTAATATTCCCCTGAGTTCAGCAAAGTATGGTATATTAAAGATGGCTCTTTGACCTTAGAGATTCCCCAAACAATAGTTTGCATGTTAAAAGGGCTTCACATGTTCTTATGCATAGTTAAGGACAGGAATAGTAATTGAAGATTAATTGTATTCCGAATAAATTACACCTAAGAATAGTCAGTTTCTGTCCCGCAGACGGAGTACAATAGCCTTTAATTACACTGAGCTTTGAGACTCAATGAGGAGGGCCAACACCTGTGTTTACGAAATGGGGCTGGATTTGTCTCCAGAAGAATGATTGCTGAGATGTCATTGTCTCAACTGAAAGTGGACAGTGAGACAGTATTCACCAAACAATAGCTTCCCACAAGACAGGAATTTGTTAGTCATCACCCAACGTTTTGCATAACCAAGGTCACTGATACAGCTAGCCCACATGTTGTGAAAGACACACACTTCCTGTGGTTGACACACCCCCACAGCTGGAATGCAGGTATGATTATATCCACTGGAAATCGCAGGGCACAGACACTCACTCAGAACTAAGCTAGCACCCAGCAGCATGGCTGGTTCATCCCCAGGACTGACCTCCAAGCGAAAGGCTAAGTATTGAATCTACATGGCTGATTGGCATAGAATAGTTTAAAGTAGTTGTGAAATGATTGGTATTGAATAGTTAGTGGAGATACAAATGGCTTAAGGTTAATGAGGCTTGTGCAGTTGTGTGATTGTTATGTGTTGGTGATAATACTCTATGAAATCTGTAATGAATTGGAACAGTAGACAATCTGTAGCATAGCATTCCTGGTATACATTTATGGTTGGTGATTTATAACAGATTATAGTAGTTTTACATGATGCATCTTGCTGGAGGTTTAAAGTCAAAGCATACTTCCTTTTGTTACTGTAGTCATGTGCTTGTAGCAATGGCAGGCTGATATGTGTGGTTCTTGTGATGATTCATATAGCATAGCCAGCATACCATATGCTCTGGTTATTGAAATACTGAGTTTGTTTGGAATGTGAAATTGAATAAGATGGTTCTAGGAAGTTGGATTGGAATGTGGAATAAGATTAGTTGGTTTGTAAGAAATGGCTGCTGCTGGGTGTTTTCCCCTCCCCCTTTGAACCATGTGTTGCAGTCTTTAGAATCATGGGAGGTTTTTCCCAAAATGGAGTCTAGCTTCTGCCCCATGCAGCATTGTAGGGACAATTGTGTTGCTGGGTGTTGTGTATATAGGGACAGGCAGCATGGGTAAGCTCAAGTATTTTCTCCACAAAGATTCTCAGCATTGACTAACTGCGCAGCGATTGTTCCTCACATGTGTAAGTTTCTCTGCAGCCATACAACCATATTGTCTTATTGTTATTGTTAGCCATTCTCTCTCCCCCTCTCTCTCCCCTCCTCCTTAAACGTACTTGTGTCTTTATTGTATTTTATGTGTAGTTACTTGGTTAGATATTCTATGTTATCTTGGTAGTGTATAAATTGTAAAGTGTATTCTTTTGCAAAGTGATCGTTCTCATTCTCTCACTAAAGGCGTTAGAACCTTAGACCGGTATTTGGTTGATTATTGTATTACTAAGGGGTTCTCAGAGCGTCATAGTCACTCATACAGCTTTTAAGCTAACAAGGTTACACTGCATTACATCTACACATTATCACTGCACAAATGTTTACAGTATAAGTACATTCCTTAAGGTATAGTTAAGGGCGTACCCTTGCGGTACCTTTTGCGCCAATTGCGTACTGTGTTCTTTAACCTTTAACGTGTTTTTAATAGGACAAATATTATAGACATTGTCACCATACATACCAAAATGCTCAAACAATGATGTGAAGAAATACTGATGAAATGTATAAACCTCTATTCAATTCAGGTCAAGATAATTAAGAAGGTATTAATTTAGCATCAAAATTCACAGGTAATGATAGATATTAATTATTGCTATAACATAGATGTAGCCTAAAATTACACAGATATTCAAAAGGGATATTAAATCCAGTTTTTTAGATAAAACATTTAAATTAGTAATAATAAAAATATAGTATAGAAATACATAAGATACTTAAAATAAGATGTTAAATCCAGTATTTTTAGGATACAAAAATAAGAAAAAATCTATATAAGAGGCAATGGAAATACACAGGAAAAACATAGTGATGCATAGAACAAGGCTGATGTGCTCCTTTCAGAGTTCAGTGACTAACTGAGAGAGGGCATAAGAGGGACTATTTATACCCCTCTGGTTAGTGACCTGACTTCCTCCTATAGTTACCTATGGAGTAATCTAATTAAGTGAAGGCAGGTGCAATAAGGCAGGTAGAAGAATTCTTTTAACTGATTCACTGCTAGTTCCGTCCATCCAATTCAAAAGTAAGATTGATCACACAGGGAATATAAATAAATAAATATATAAATAAATAAACTTAAATATAAAATCCAGATTTCATTTCACTAGGGGACTAACCGATTAAAAAAGCCATAACTAATTTGATTAAAGGAACAGTGCTAGTGAATAGTATTGATGACGGACTAGATATTTTATTAAGGGGAGACAAATTAATTAAAGGGACAGTGCTGGTGAATAGTAATGATGATAAACTAAGTATTTGAAATATTTTATTGAGGATAAGCAAATCAGCCTATTTTATCTGGACAAATCAATTAAAGGGACAGTGCTAGTAAATAGTAATGATGATAAACTAAATATTTGAAATATTATATTGAGGATAAGCAAATCAGCCTACTTTTTATTATTACATTTTGGTTACCACATGGCAGATAGATATATTCTCTTGGCAATGTCTGGAACTCTGATGCAGGACACCCAGGACTCTCACCACCTGCCACTGATCACCACGGGGGAGCACTGTGGGCCGGATCAATGGAGCTGCTAACACGGCAACTCAAACACACCGGGGGAGATGATGTCACAAAGCTGTGCCCTAATGAGTTTCATCATAGACTTCATCAGAGGGCTGGGCTTTGTGATGCCATTGCACATATTTCAAATGAGTGACAGCCAATCACACAATTTTGCCGTTTCCGACAGAAATATTCATTTGAGCAGTTCCAGAGTGTCAGGCTGCACAGAGGTATATGCTTGTGATGCCTCTACATTCGTGATACATAATTATGCTTCAAATCTCATAATCCCAAAAGTGATATAGCACAAAATATTAAATTATAAATGGGAAAGTTGAATATATACTAGTTATTCACTAGCTTCTATCCTCCGCAAGCTGACACACCATTTACAGAAATTCTGCATTTCATCTACATATTCAAACAGAAGAAAAACGTTTTTGTTTTTTTCGCATTTAAATACCCAATAAAATTATTACAAAATTAAATTTTCTATAGTTACATTCAATGCACTACCAATTGCTGATGTTACATACTATCACTCCTTAAAATACATAGGTGGTCATTCCGAGTTGTTCGCTCGCTAGCAGATTTTAGCAGCATTGCACACGCTAGGCCGCCACCCTCTGTGAGTGTATCTTAGTTTAGCAGAATTGCGAACGAAAGATTAGCAGAATAGCGAATAGAAATTTCTTAGCAGTTTCTGAGTAGCTCGAGACTTACTCCTACATTGCGATCAGCTCAGCCCGTTTCGTTCCTGGTTTGACGTCACAAACACGCCCTGGGTTCGGCCAGCCACTCCCCCGTTTCTCCAGACACT
This sequence comes from Pseudophryne corroboree, assembly GCF_028390025.1. Lineage (NCBI taxonomy): Eukaryota > Metazoa > Chordata > Amphibia > Anura > Myobatrachidae > Pseudophryne > Pseudophryne corroboree. The sequence goes on along the minus strand of NC_086453.1, from coordinate 242,167,689 downwards.
CCCACGTTTTTATTCTGGCACGCCTGCGTTTTTCCGCGCACTCCCAGAAAACGGTCAGTTTCCGCCCAGAAACACCCACTTCCTGTCAATCAAACTCCGATCACTTCAACTATGAAAATTCTTCGTTTGGACGTGATTAAATCTACTACGTTTTGTGCTAAAATACTTAGCGCATGTGCACTGCATACCATGCGCATGCGCATTTTCGCCTTAATCGCTCCGCGAGCGAACAACTCGGAATGACCCCCATGGTAACAGTATCTTTACAACACTATGGGGTAAATTTACTAAGATGGGAGTTCTATTTAAGATGGGATGTTGCCCATAGCAACCAATCAGCTTCTACTTCTCATTTATCTAGCACCTTCTAGAACAGTGATTCCCAACCGCTGTGCCGCCAGCGGTTCTCAAGTGTGCCGCACAGCCGCCAGAGATGCCGCTGCCTGACTGCCGCAGTCATGATTAAGAAGATCGGCCAGCGCTGGGCACTTCTGCAGCCCAGCCTGCGACCTATGCTGATGAGCCGTGACTCACAGGTCACGCAAACACCACATCGCGTTCCTGCCTGGAGTGCCCGCCCACTGCTGATCTGTGCTGCTGCCTCCATTCGTTCTCGGCGCTCCTCACTGCTCCCACCACTGAGAGTGAAAGATTTAACAGTCACAGGTTAGTGTGGCATTCCTATGGGGGCAATGTGTGGTGGCATTCCTATGGGGGCAATGTGTGGTGGCATTCCTATGGGGGCAATGTGCGGTGGTATTACTATGGGGGCAATGTGTGGTGGCATTACTATGGGGCAGTGTGTGGTCACATTACTATGGGGGCAATGTGTGGTGGCATTACTATGGGGGCAATGTGTGGTGGCATTACTATGGGGGCAATGTGTGGTGGCATTACTATGGGGGGCAATGTGTGGAATTACTGTGGGGGCCAGTGCATTTTTGTTTTTCCACCTTAGGGGCCAATATCTGTTTGTTTTATATCCCCGTGTGTGTGTTTTTTTTTTTGTTTTTTGTTTTTTGCGCGGTACTGATGGTGTGCCCTGGCAATTTTCAAATCATGTTTGGTGTGCCGCGAATTGAATAAGGTTGAAAATCACTGTTCTAGAAGATAATACCTGGAATCTGATTGGTTGTTATGGGCAACATCCCATCTTAAATAGAACTCATACTGTATCTTAGTAAATTTACCCCTATGTGTCCAAGAATAGTTACAGTTTCTCAGGAGCATTGTATTACTATGAGGTGGCATTCTCAGATAGAGTTATTGTAGCCATATGCAGGTTTAACACTTTTTTTTTAACCCTTACAGTGGTGTATTTATTATATGATAATTACAATCTTCTGTCATTTCAATTCTTATGAATAAATGATTACATTGGATAGTATAATTACAGGGCCTCTACCCCATAATATACATTATTTGTAAATAACTGTTTGTAAGAGAGTTTTTTATATATACAGTGAATATATCGAATACAAGATCCATATAATTCAGAATCATTTTGGATTAAATGTATGGGGAAATTTCAAACCATTCATTTAAACCCCTTGCTGTTAGTGAGTTTAGTGTAAGTATCCAGAAGGTCTCTCACTTGGTTAATTCTTTTTCCCTGTTGACCCCTCTAAATGGTATTTCGACTTGCTCTATTCCCTTGAATCTTATCAGCTGTGGGTCATTATTATGATGTTCCTGAAAGTGACGCGGTAGGCTATGATTCAGAACTTTTTTTTTATTGTTTCGCATATGTTCTAAGATGCAGATTTTTAGTGGCCTTTTCGTTTTTCCTATATAAATATGTCCGCATGAACATTTTTTCTGATACACAGTAAAAATGGAGATACAATTGAGGAAACTTCTGATGGTAAACATTTTATCTCCTTTGCTATCACTGAACGTTTTGTTCTCCTTATCTACCTGTTTACACGTCTTATATTTTCCGCAGGCATAGCAGCCTTTTATGTTGTTCAATATATTCAAAGGAATAGATTTATTCTCCTTTACACTTTCAAGTTTTCTATGGGATAATATTGATTTAAGGTTTCTTGCCTTTCTAAAAACTGTATGGAGGTGAAGAGAGTAAGTATTCAGACAAAACTGGATCCATCTGCAATATATATACATATACAGTATATGACCCAGAGTGGGTGCTTTTATCAACCTTAGGGTGAGTTTGGGGCATAGACCCCCTAGATTGTTGTGGCTGGACTGCTTTGGGGTATCACATTATAGCATTTTATTTAGCACTTTTTTAACACTCAAATTATTTTTCCATTGATACTACTCTTTTTTGGTATTTTCATTAACACCTTTTCACCTGTGTATTAACTTTTTATACATACAGTAGCTTTTGCTTCTTTCTTATTAATACTCAAAAACACCTTAGCTTTTTACTGATACCCATTGGTGTGCTGGGGAACTCCCCCATGTTTGTTTCTTGTCTAGAATAACCCCTCCCTTTCAGCACCTGGGGGATATTACAAAATTGATTGAGCAGTTTACATTCTATATTATTATTTTTTTGCCATTTATGAAGCCCGCCACTGGCAGGACTATTAGTAAATGCACCACTGAAGCACAACATTAATTTAGATCAATTTAATATCAATTACAATAGACCATTAGTAAATTTATCCTGCAAATTTCACCTTGATGTGCAAAGAGGCAGGAAATATAAATGTGCATCATGCAAATTCTGTATGTAAGCACCAAACTCCTTCCCTTTAGCAGTGGCGGCACGGGGGGTTGGTGGCACCCAGTGCGGGCAATAGTACCCCTCATGCACCAAATATAGTGAAGATGAACAGCGCTATGGGTCCCTTTACCACAGTGAATGTATATATATATATATATATATATATATATACAGTGCAGTTTGGTTATAATTAGATAAATTGTTTAATAACTGATAGATGCTAATGCCATAAAAACATTTTTAAAAATACAAATACATAACACAGGTCCTAAATCTGCTGGTTCTATCATGTGCATAGACAAGTCTATTGTGGATAATGGATAATTAAGAAGGACAATTCCCACTCACATAGAACACTTAGAATGAAGACAGTTATAGCCTTTGAATTTTAAAGACACAATCACTGGATGCAGATTGGCTATAATATTCCAATAATCCTGAATATTACCCAGCAAGGCAAAATATTTTTTTACCCAGTACGTGCAAATCATCTGATCCCTGCTGGCAAGTTTCTCTTGCTGTAAATGTGCAGGCAAACAGTGGATCTGGGATTAAAGTGTCATCTCAATGTTTACACTTGTGTTGGGGGATGGTGTCCTTGTAGCAGCTGTTTGTTCTCTGGCTCAACGCGTTTCAATGTGGAAGTACCCACATCTTACTCAGGAGCATATAGTTGGATATGGCAAATGGCTGCCATTTATACCTCTCAGATTGTGTCATACAGTAGGTGTCAGGTGTGTAAAATGAATTAACCAAACCACATTTAAAATTGATAAAAATTTAATTCTGCATAGAGGACAATCACATTTATATTTCTTATATTCCCACACTTCTCAATTGTTAATTCTATATCAAAAACGTATAGTTTTTGGTAACGTGGAATAAAGGGTGCAGCCTTGAATAAAGGAGCATGGCCTCCTGGAGAACCGTACTGCCTTCACGGAGGAGGCATTGCTTAGCAAGAAGTCCCCCCCTCCAGTTACATCACTCCGGGGGCATGCCCTGCACCCCAAAGACTTGTGTCTGCAATGCCAAATCCTTTACAGTGACAGGAGCTTTTTGTTGCAGGATAATGTCACACTGCAGCACCTGGCTCCTGTCACTGTGGAGGAGACGGCAATTTGGTGTCACACATTCCGAGGGTTACACCCGGTAAAGACCCACGCCCCCTCTTGTGACACCTGTGCCTTTAGTTTCAACCCATTAATTTATGCACATTTTTATCTTTTTGTAATCTGTAAATACAGCAAGGTAAAGCTAATCAGGAGAGAGGGAACAGTAAGACTGTTTTTATTATATCACTACACTGTTGTTTGAGTGCAGCTTTTTTTTCTTTGCTTAAAGTGTGCCTAAAATATGCTACGCCAAAAAGCTCTGGGTCTTAGGGCCTAATTCAGCAGCAAATTTGTTAGCAGTTGGGCAAAACCATGGGCACTGCAGGGGGGGCAGATACAACATGTGCAGAGAGAGTTAGATTTGGATGTGGTGTGTTCAAACTGAAATCTAAATTGCAGTGTAAAAATAAAGCAGTCAGTATTTACCTTGCACAGAAACAAAATAACCCACTCAAATCTAACTCTCTCTGCAAATGTTATATCTGCCTCCCCTGCAGTGCACGTGGTTTTGCCCAACTGCTAACAAATTTGCTACTGCTGTCAACTCTGAATTACCCCCTTAATCCATAGTTTCAAAGGAAACTGTTGCACAGAAAAATGAATTTTCTGGCAGATTAACGATCAGAACTATAGGGTTCATTTATGCCCTTTGCCAAATGTTGTATACTGTAAGTTACGAACATTGTACCTTCCAAAAAATGAGCCTAGAAAATATGTTTTGGATGGTACAGTAGGTGGAGTCTCTGGGGTTGATTCTGAGTTTCTGCATGGACTGAAATGGTTCGATGGTCGGACAGATCTCTGTTGTATCTGTCTGTAAAATTGGCATCTTTCTGTAAAAGGGCAGGAACTGGGTGGCAACAATGCAAACTTTTCTGACTTGTGGCAGCATCATGTTGTTGGCTTGAGTTCCATACTACTCTGAGTCATATGTATGGAGAATGGAAGCCTGTGTTAGACAGATCTCTTGCACCCTACATGGCGCTGGTGCAACTACTGCTACTAATGATGACCATTGTTGCTGTGGATGAAAAAACAGCAGCTAAAGTGGCTTCCCACTGGAAGATGCATGGATCCTTTCATTAGCACTGTGGAAACTCACTTGATTATAAGGTGGTAAATCCGCCTCCTACGACTATCAGCAAATACAGCCACTTAATCAGAATCAGCACCTCTGTGTGGAGTACCTTGGTATTCGATTTCTGGGTTCTAGATGTTTAGATTGGTATTGCAAAATACTTGGCTAAAGAGTGTTTATGAAGCTAGTGATAGTAGGTATATATAGCATAAAATAGTATAAATACTGATTATTGTATATACAGAAAACAACTGTGTAAATTGACATATTAAATACACTTATTTATTTGATTGTTAGATATTATTAATTGTAATAGAATAAAGTGGAAAATGAGAAAGAGAACAATAATAAGCAATATTGCAAATGTGAAAGCAATATAGTTTTCAGTATTAATTAAAACAATTAATGTGGACTTCCGGTTCCGGCTTCATGGAGACCTGAGCTCCGTTTTGAGCTCTGTCCCCCGCTCCTCTGCAGACACCGTTTAATAGGCTTCTAAAGCCTCGTTTGACTCCCGGAGCCAGCCCGCAGTGCACCTACACCTCCCGCCGCTCACATGGACCGCTTTCTAGCGCAGCTGGCGCCACAGCCCCAGCCGGACCTGCAGCAGCAACAGCCGCAGCCTCCACGCCAGGAGAAGCGGCGGGCTTCCGGGTCCATGCAGGCAGACCCTGCCGTGGAGAGCGCTCCCCCCCTGCACAAAAAAGCCGCGGCCGAGGGACCCGCATCTGGGGGACATGTGAGTGTGGGCTACGATGCCCCTGTGACTTATGCTGAGGTGGTGGCGGCCATCACCGCCACTATCACTCCCCTTCTCTCTAAAGCAGTGGCTGATATTACCAGTCAGCTGCAACATTTGACACACAGGGTTTCCACTACAGAACAACAGCTCAGTGTAGCCTCCCATGACTTACAACACACTGTGAAGCGCCTTACTAATGATTCCTCTCAGCTGTGGAATAAGATCGACGATATTGAGAACAGATCGCGTAGAAATAATATTAGGCTGGTCGGCCTCCCTGAGTCTATCAAGGGGCCCGCTTTGGCCCATTTTGTCCGCAACACTCTACCCTCGCTCTTAGGCATAGAGGCGGTTTGCCAGGACATGGTTATAGAAAGGGTCCATAGGGTGGGCCCGACACCGACCCCTAACAGGCCGAGACCCCGCTTTACCCTGTTCCGCTGCTTAAATTATCTACACAAGATGGAGATATGGTCGGCCTCTCGTAAAGCTAAATCTTTGTCATGGGAAGGACATAAGCTCTATATTTTCCAGGACTACTCCGCTGAGTTATCACGGGCCAGGAAATCCTTTTCCCCTGTTTGTTCTCGATTAGTCGCTGAAGGGCGCAAATTTGGCCTACTGTACCCAGCCAGGCTTCGCATTTACGATGGGACTTCATTTAAGGACTTCTCCACCCCACCTGACGCTTTGGCCTACCTCCAGGAGCTGTCCCAGGCCAAGGATGCAGACATCTCTGATTCCACAGAATGAGGGATTGTGCTCCATGTTCTAAATTGTCTCATTATGTTATACCTGCTATGCATGTTTTCATGTCTGTTTAGTGGTTTCTAAGTTTATAACGCTGCCATTTTCACATTTCGTGCTCATTTTCTATACACTGCATGTTATTTTAAGGTCCTTTTGCGCAAGGCGCTGCCGGGACCTCCGGGGTCCAGTTATATAGTTATACAGTTATACTTCGCTGCATTTTGAGGATCGGGGATGGATATGCCCCTCCTTGCTGGATGTATATCCTTTTTGTTATGTTATTCTGTGTGCATTTGCTCGCAAGTTTGGCTTCAAATGCTAGCGTTTGTATGCCTCTTTTCATCTGTGCTCCTTTTTCCCCCTCCCGTATACTCCCTCCCTACCTTACTGTGTGGTGTTCTCCTCCTACTCCTTTGAGCACTGTCCTGCACTGTCTAAATGGGTCAGTTTTACTGATGTCCTCTGGCATCCTTGTACTGAAAGTTCCCCGTTTTGTCTTTTTATGTTTCAAATCAATGTTTCTTTTTTTCCCTGTTTCCTCGGGGGATGCCTAGTCTACGCTACGCAACCTGGAACGTTGGAGGGATTAACTCTCCAACGAAATGCAGGAAAATTCTGATTTTCTTACAAAAATCTGGCGTGGATGTGGCATTCCTCTAGGAAACTCATTTGACTCCTTCTGAGTCTGCGAAACTGGGAATGATGGGTTGGTCTGTATTGGCATTTTCCTCCTACAGCTCCAAGGCACGTGGAGTAGCTATCCTGGTAAAACGCTCATTGGCCTATGAAATTCACCGCGTCGTTACTGACGATACGGGTAGATATGTGGTGGTCTCGGTGGATATATTTGGCAAGAGGGTCACACTGGCAAATGTATATATTCCCCCTCCCTATTCTAAGCCATACTTCCAGCGCTTGATTACCCTTCTGACCCCCTTCATGGGAGACAATTTGATAATTGGCGGAGATTTTAACCTGATCTCTTCCTCCCTACTTGATAGATCGAATACGCGAGGGACCCCCCCTCCACTTCCTAAAGTAGGCATCCCCCTCCTCACTTCCACCCTACAAGTTATAGACCTGTGGCGAGCCCTGTATCCAACGGAGCGAGAATACACCTGTCTCTCGGCGGCGCACGGCTCTCCCGCATTGATTATTTCTTCATCTCTCATGCTCTTTTTCCTCAGGTAACGGACTGTTCTATTGCCCCCATCTCCCTGTCAGACCATGCTTTGATTTCTATGACTATCCACTTTCCTGACGACAGAGACTCGACTAGGTTATGGAAATTCCCCTCTAGATTTTGTTGCTCTTCTACTTTCAAGTCCTTCTTGGAAGCTACTTGGGATGACTATTGCACTACCAACTCTGAACATCTCCAGACGGATCCTTTTCTGTTTTGGATGTCGGCGAAAGCCGTTCTCAGAGGAGCGATTATGTCTTTCACCGCAGCTTCCAACAAGAAATTCTCAAAGCAATACCTGGGGCTCCAGGACGCTCTAACTAAGGCCTTTCAGGCGTACAAACAGGCACCTTCACCGGTCACTAAGCAAGCATATCTGCTCACTAAAACCCACTTTGACGAACACATTTCCGAAGTGGGGGATAGATACCTTTTTTCTGTCCACTACAAATTTCATAAATTCGGGAACAAGTCAGGCCGTTTACTCTCCAACTTGCTTCGAGGCACATTTTCACCTGCAGTGGTTGATCCCCTTCGCACACAACATGGTACACTGACTTCCACAAACAAGCAGATTGCTCACATCATGCAGTCTTATCTTTCCCAATTATACTCATCCACTCTTCCAAACACCTTGCAGCCATCCTCGCCAGCTTCGCATTCCCCGACATCTTGCTCTCATCTACCACACTCTCCCACCACCCCCGCTGACACTTCTCCCAACACTCCTCTCTCCTGGGAAGCTCTGCCTTACCCTGCTGTCTCCGATAATATGGCTTCTCAACTTTTATCCCCGATCACTCTCGCTGAAGTCCGTTTAGCGATCAAACAGTTGAAACCCAACAAGGCCCCAGGCCCTGATGGCTATAATGGAAAGTTTTATAAACTCCTCTCTCACAAATTTGACTTCATCCTGGTAGACATTTTCAACTCCTTAATGCTAGCCAAGACCCCCCCGCTCCACTTCAATTCGGCACTCCTCAAACTGCTCCCTAAACTGGGCAGAGATTTATCCCTCCCAGGCTCCTACCGACCAATATCTTTGTTAAACTTGGATTATAAGTTGTTCGCCAAGATATTGGCCGATCGCCTGAAACTCATTCTTCCCCACATCATCCACCCTGACCAGACGGGCTTTATTGCAGGTAGACACTTGGCGGTCAATGTGAGGAAGGTGATAGCGGATTTACACTACTGCCATGGTAGCATGCCCTCTTCGGAGTATGCCATCATATCATTGGACGCGGAAAAGGCCTTCGACCTTGTCGAATGGCCACACCTATACACAACCTTGAAATGTTTTAACTTTCCTGACGCGTTCATTCAGGCTATCCGCGCACTATATTAGTCCCCGGCCACTCAAATTTCTTGCAACGGTTTTCTTTCCTACCCCTTTTACATAGAAAAAGGTACTAGACTGGGCTGTCCACTCTCCCCCCTCCTTTTTGCCATCGCCCTAGAACCTCTAGCTTTAGCTCTCAGACTCTCCTCTTCCTTCACTGGCATCTATATCAGTAACATTGAGCTTAAAGTCGCCCTATTCGCAGATGACATGCTGTTATTTGTCTCGAATCCTCTCTCGTCAGTCCCAGAAATCCTGCATTTGATTTCGGACTTTGGTGAGACGGCTGGTTATAAGATCAATGTCACAAAATCAGAACTACTTCCTATACACATTCCCCCTTCCTCACTGTCCTCACTTACACAGACATCACCCTTCACGATCACTCAGTCACATTTTAAATACTTAGGGGTAAACATTCCACGAGATATTTCATGAATCTATGAGCTAAATTTTTCCTCGGCCATTAAGGCTGTGCTTTCTAAATTGGATGGTTGGGCTACCCTACCGCTCTCCTTGCTAGGGAGGATTGCAGTAATCAAATCTGTGATTTCCCCCCAAAAAATTTATATTATGCAATCTATTCCAATCAGCCTCAGAGATGCGGATGGCGTCGCACTACGCAAGGCTATGACTCGATTTATATGGCACGGGAAGAAACCAAAAGTGGCCTTTGCTAAGCTTGTAATGGACAAGTCAATGGGTGGGTTTGGAGTCCTGGACTTTCTTTCCTATTCTCTCACAATCTTTCTCCGATATGCTGCTGACTGGCTCTTAGGTAAAAGTACCTATACTGATTTAGCTCTCTACACTGACGCTTTTCGACCCTACTCCCCTTGTGCCCTTCTCCACGCCAAGAAAGCTGACATACCCCCATCAATCCTGGAACACCCCTTATTTCGGGACACTTACTTTAGCTGGGTGAAACTACACAAGAAGCTTAAATCTGACCATACTGCTTCCACTTATGTATCTCTTTGGGGTAACCCATCTCTTTCTCCTTCCCTTCACAATGCTCTCTTTATTCGGTGGCGGGAGAGGGTGCTGTGCGCTGCTTCCCAAGTATTTGACCCGGGTGGCCATATTGTTCAATTTGCGACGCTAAGAGACAGGTACTCCATTCCGTCCTCCCACTTCTTTATGTATCTCCAAGTGAGACATTATCTACTATCATTGTGCCTTGACTCTTTCCTCCCAACCCCCTCCACCCCACTAGCCAAAGTTCTAAAGCACTGGGAATCCCATCCCTACAAATTAAAACAAATTTATTCCCTCATCGTGAATATCCCCTCCAAACCATTCATCCCCAGACTGGTTGCCTCTGGCAAGCAGACATTCCGAGTGTGACCTCTTATGACCTTCTCTTGGACCATCACCACCTCACCATGTCAATCCTAAGCTCTGCATATTTACAGGAGGTACACATTAAATTCATCCACAGAGCATACTTGCCCCCCTATGACCATATTTCTATAGATCCTGTGATCCCTAATAGATGCCCTAAATGCAAAGGGGCTAGAGCCTCTTTCTACCACTGCCTCTGGAGCTGTACCAGGATTCAACGCTTCTGGAACAAATTATTTGTGTTCATAAATACCCACTTTCATACGTCACTAAGACCTGACCCGCTGGCCTGTCTCTGCATCAATTTTTCCATTTGGAGCTCGGTGAGAGGGATTAACCCACTTTTCCCCATGCTGACCATGCTGTTTACCATCTCCAAAAAAGCAATTCTGAAACATTGGGTTGTCAGATCGACCCCCTCCTTAGCTGAAGTTCTAAAAACTATGTTACAATACTTGTATTTTGACCGTAGGTCCACTCTCCTTACAGGATCCTCTGGCCTTGCGGGGTTTTACAAAAAATGGGGTCCCTATATGGCTAGTCTAGACCAGGCCACTCAATCCACGATAATTGCAGCCTTTGAAAATCCCCATTGGAAGTTGTCCAAATAACTTAGTTTCCTTTTTCCTGCTTTTTCCCTCCTTTTTTCTCCTCGTCTCCCTCCTGGATACCATCTTCTTTATTTTTCTATACATATCTTCTCCATGCCTAGCCTGTCTCTCCTTTATAAAAATGCTATTATTTTATCTCAACTGCAGTAATTTGATCAGTGACTATGTATAATGATATATGGTTTTATGCTTATGACCCCACCCTTGTGTGATGATTCCTCCTTTGATGAGCTGACAGCGCTCTTCCCTCTCTCTCTTCCCCCCCCCCTCCTTTCCCCATCCTAGACCCCCCCACTCTCTATCTCCCCCCCCCCCGCGTTTGACTGTATTTATCTTGTTGCATATTGTTGTTTGGCTTATGTATACCTACTCTGATTCATTTTTTGGTGCGTTCCCTATGTTCTGAGGGTTGCAATCTCTCGATACTGGTGTCATGTTGTCAAATGTATATTTCTTTTATGAAAAACCTCAATACAAATCAGTTCTTTAAAAAAAAAAAAAAAAAACAATTAATGTAATTCAGTTAAATGAAAATTATGGGATACAGTCTTGCACCAATGTACAGTCTTTACATTTTAAAATGATGTATGGAAGCTGGTGGTGATAAGTGTTCATATGAATGAGAATTAACTAATGAAATCTAGTGATTGAGAAATCATTCAATAGAGCTAGTAAAGGGGAATAATGAAATATGTTAAATATGCTGTGATGGTAATATAACACAGTGTGAATCTTACAATACAGTCACTGAAAAAGATTAATGTATGTGAAAGCAAAATTATTCATAATGAAAAAGAAAAAATTTAAATGATTTATCAAATGAGTTATTGCAAAAAAAAAAATTAGGCAAAAATTAATTTTGAATCAGAATAAATAAATAAATGTTGTGCAAACTCTGGGCCTGATTCATATTTTTGGAAACGAATATGATGTTTCAGGGTCTGGGCAGATGCAAGATCCATTCTGCACATGTGCAGAACAGGTCTTGCAATGTTGCTTACAGCCCCCTGTCAACCGCAGTATTATTGACATGCAGCGGCATTTAGGGGGTGGAGCAGAGGCAGCACTCTGCAACGTTCGGCATATTACCGCCATTTTGAAGGTGTTATGGTTCCAGGGTCTGCATTGTTGGATGCAGACATCCTGGACCCTGGTGTCAAGATTCCGATGGCCAGCCTGAGTAAGCTTCAGCAAAATTACTGGACAGTGGTCACCACAGAGATGTGTGACACATGCTGCCGCCGGCGGGGGACTCCGAAGAGGTGAGTATTGAAAAAATGGGTGCAGGGTGTGCGGTGTGGGTCCTCTTGGACCTCAGGGGTGTGTGTGCAACACACACCTTGCACTCATAATAGATACGCCACTGATGATGGCATTTGCCTGGGATTAAGGTGAGTGTTTTGTTGCAAGTTTATTACTGTGTCTTGAAGTGAAGAATGTTTATTTTAATGGGTTTCTTTGCATAGTTAAATTATGCTGCACAATTGAGTTGCTTAAATCGGTGTCAGTATTCTGAGTGTTGACATTCTCACTGCAAGCATAGAGGGAGATCTTTGTGTGCACCCTAAAAGAGTGCATTGTCTTTTGGAAAGGAGCATGGTATTTCTGGAAATGACATACCGACGAACCTCCCCCAACTCAGTCTGAGGTTAGGATGGCAGGACAGTGTCCAAAAGTGGGGCTGTTATACCAGAATCTGAAGGGTTGAGATGTATGATTATAGTGATAAAGCAGATGACTGATTGCAGATTTAGGGGTGTGCCTTTTTAGTGGATGGGAGCATAGCATTAACACATGACTTGATTATTGCACCATCTCTGAGCTGGTGGAGATTGGTCCTTCTATACTTTTAGTAGGATGCCATAAATCAGGCTAAATCAAGCAGCATTTTAGAAGAAAACGGACACATTTTTATGTACTAAAAATGGAAATTTTAAATTGGTTTGAAGATGGACATTTGATGTAAAGTTTTCCTATTTGCACAGAGCAGCACTACAGATTTATTTCTGAAAAGCTCATGTATGAAGTTTGCATCCAGGGATTGGAGAATAGAGGCACACATCACTGTGCGATGAGCAGACCTTCTATGTAGATGTAGAGTTAGGTGTTTCCTAAATGATGTCTATAGTATTTAAGTAAATTAAACTTATAAAAAGTTAAAGGTTATGTGTTTTTAGGATTTTCTGCATCTTTTAAAGTGAGTATCAAATGTATTTAAAAAGAAATGCAAAGTGTACCCTGAATAATAGCATCAAAAAGTCTTTAGGGGTTGCAAATCAATTACTATCTCACTACATAGTTGGTTGGTGACGGAAATCACATGGACATGGAGCCTTTGTAATATCCAATCTCCATGGCAACATTGGCCCTCATTCCGAGTTGATCGCTCGGTATTTTTCATCGCATCGCAATGAAAATCCGCTTAGTACGCATGCGCAATATTCGCACTGCGACTGCGCCAAGTAATTTAACAATGAAGATAGTATTTTTACTCACGGCTTTTTCATCGCTCCGGCGATCGTAATGTGATTGACAGGAAATGGGTGTTACTGGGCGGAAACACGGCGTTTTATGGGCGTGTGGATGAAAACGCTACCGTTTCCGGAAAAAACGCAGGAGTGGCCGAAGAAACGGGGGAGTGTCTGGGCGAACACTGGGTGTGTTTGTGACATCAAACCAGGAACGACAAGCACTGAACTGATCGCACAGGCATAGTAAGTGTGGAGCTACTCTGAAACTGCTAAGTAGTTTGTGATCGCAATATTGCGAATACTTCGGTCGCAATTTTAAGAAGCTAAGATACACTCCCAGTAGGCGTAGGCTTAGCGTGTGTAACTCTGCTAAAATCGCCTTGCGACCGATCAACTCGGAATGAGGGCCATAGTACTTAAAGTTTCACTACTGCTCTAAGTTTGATTTGAATAGATCTCTATTTGAAGTTGCCCATTGAGGTTTTACTTGCATTGCACTGGGGACCTGACTTACGATCACTGAGACATGTCTGAGTAAATACAGATCTTGAATAAAATAGTACTCTAAACAGAAATGTCTTCTCTGTGTGCATCTTTAAATTGTATTTATAAGCACCAATTAATTTTATTTTGATGTAAACATCTGAATTGATTCTAATTCTCAGAAAAGTTTTAAAATCAGTTTGCCATTATCAGGGATGTGTGGTGAGGTAAATGGCTGAGGAGGCACTGGCTAGTACCAGAGTTAGATTTACACACAATATATGAGCCTAAGGGTTCACGTGGGCATTATACATAGCTGCAGCAGTATACTGTACACAGCTGGAAATTTGGCAAGTTTTGATAAGAGATGTGCGGAAAAGGTAGGCGAGGAGATTTTTTACTCCAAAGGTTTTACTATAAAAATGATTAGAATAATGCAAATAAGATATTTCTAATATATTCTTTGTATTTTTCATATACTTTATATAGCCAAAAATCTGTCGTATACATTAGTAAGACAGGAAAGGCTCTGCCTCACCTCACCGTACGTCACTGGCCATTATAGTGTAGCAAACTGGTTTTTTGCAAGCACTTTAACTGCAAGTTTTTTTTAGAGTTTATGTTTACTCGGTGACCCAAATTCTAGATGGGATGTAGTTATGTGAGCGGTGGTCAGGAAACCGACGGTCACATTACTGATGCCGGGATCACAAACACTTGAACGCCCAGCAGTCAGCATGCCGTCTAGCAGGGACTATTCACCCATAGAGTGGGAATAGAACCTATGGTGAGCTCATCGATTCACAGAGCCTGTTGCATGGTGAGCGCAGCAAGCCCGCAAGGGGCTTCATTGTGCTCGCCACCCCCCCGTCGGCATTCTAAACCTCTGGATCCCGGCATCAGTATAGTGACTGGTGGAATCCCAAATGCCGGTCACCTGTACACAACCCATTCTAGACAGAAGAGATTTCTCAGAAAAAGGGGGGTGTCAGGCAGAGGTAGTGTCAGGAAGAGAGAGAAAGTGTAATGGAGATAGAAACCATGTCAGGGAAAGAGAGTGAGAGACAGTGTCAGAGATAGAGAGAGATGAAATTACAGTGTCAGGAAGAGTGAGGGAGAGAGAGTGTCAGAGAGAGAGAGAGATAAATAAATAGTGTGCAAGAGAGAAATACAGTGTCAGGAGGAGAGAGGAGGAGAAACAGTGTCAGGTAGAGTGACACAGAGAGACAGTGTCAGGGTGAGAGAGAAAGTGTACTGGAGATAGAAACCATGTCAGGGAAAGAGAGTGAGAGACAGTGTCAGAGATAGAGAGAGATGAAATTACAGTGTCAGGAAGAGTGAGGGAGAGAGAGTATCAGAGAGAGAGAGAGAGAGAGAGAGAGAGATAAATAGTGTGCAAGAGAGAAATACAGTGTCAGGAGGAGAGAGTATGAGAAACAGTGTCAGGTAGAGTGACACAGAGAGATAGTGTCAGGGTGAGAGAGAGAGAGAGAGAGAGAGAGAGAGAGAGAGAGAGAGAGAGAGATACAGTGTTGGAGAGAGAGCAACAGTGTTCGAGATAGAGAGAAGGGGTTGCAAGAGTGTGAGAGGGAGGAGAGGGAGAGAGAGAGGCAAAGTGTTAGGGAGGGAGAGAAAGAGAGGGGAACAAGAGAGAGAGAATGTCAGTGAGAGACAGAGAGGCAGAGAGAAGGTGTGCTAGGCAATGAGACAGGGTGTGTGTCAAAGAGAAAGAGAGAAAGTGTCAGACAGATAGGCAGCAACAGGGAGAGAGTCAGTGACAGAGAGAGACAGTGTCAGAGAGAGATAGGGAGAGAGAGTGTCAGGGGGGAAGGGAGTTGGAGTAAGCAGGAGAGAGAGAGGGAGGGGGAGTGAGCTGGAGAGAGAGAAGAGAGGGAGGGGGAGTGAGCAGGAGAGTTAGAGGGGACTGAGGGAGGGGGAGTGAGCAGGATAGAGAAGGGGAGAGTAAAAGGAGGGGTACCCATTCACAGCATAGGGAGAGGCGGCGCAGAGAGAATATCATCTCCTAGCGCCGCCTCTGGACCCACTCCCGATGACACTGTGGTCCCCGCCCCCGATGCCTACCCGACCCGGCAATATGCTGGGTCGGGAGGCCAGTTCTCAGGGTCCAAATGCTTGGTCACACCCGGGAAGTAATCGCTTCCATTTCCCGGTTGTGACTCGGCATTAGCATTCTGGAAGCAGTATAAGTAAAACTGTGCACCTTGGCAAAATCATCTTACACTGCAAGTGGGGCAGATTTGATGTTTGCAGAGAAATTTATTGAGATGGGTGTGTCCAAATCTAAATTGCTGTGTTCAAATAAAGCTTTTCAGTATTTGACTACTACATGAAAAAACCCACAGTACAGTATAAACCCTGCTTGCAAAAATTAAATAATTGTATTTGCACTAGAGATGTGTGGCTCGAAATTGACTGCCAAAATAAGTTTTCAAAATGAGGGCAAAACTTAAACTTTTGTCACCAAAAGGTCATGTGTGTCCATGGAAGAGGAAGTCTTCTTGTCAAAATGTGATCTTCCATAGACAAAGGTGACTTTTGGCAGGAAAAGATGTTTTGTCTCGTTTTGAGATCCGAATTTGGCGGGAAAATCTGAGTCACATCCGAGCACACATCTCTGATTTGCACCTTTGCATTGCAACCTGGTTTGTCCAGGTGCTAAGTAACTTAGATGGAGATAAAGTTCACAGTGATAAAGTACCATCCAATCAGCTCATAACTGTCATTTTTCAAACCCAGCCTGTGACATAGTAGTTAGGAGCTAATTGGCTGGTACTTTATCTAGATCCACTTTATCTCCATTCAAGGCTTAGTAAATAGACACATTGGGGTTTTTACAAATATTCGTGTTTGTGTCGATTTGATGGGATTTTAATCTCAATTTTTATTGGGCGCATCCGACTGCAACTTTTTTAATCCATTTTCGTGAATTTACTAAACTGCCGAGTTTTCTTGTTTCGTATTTTCCGATGTCAATGTGATTCGTATTGTCGGGCAGTGTTTTACGGGAGTGATTAGTAAAAGACTGCCGTACATAACACGATGAAACCCGGCTCGATCACTAAGATCCATGCAGGGCTTCATTGTGTACATTATGAGTAGCGTTTAAAGAGTTAAAAGTAGGAAAAAAAATTGCAGGGGGTCCCCCCTCCTATGTATAACCAGCCTCAGGCTCTTTGAGCCGGCCCTGGTTGCAAAGATACAGGGCAAAAAATGCGTAGGCTCCCCCCATATTTATACAACCAGCACCAGGCTCTGCATCTGGTCCTGGTTCAAAAAATATGGGGGACAAAAGATGTAGGGGTCCCCCGTATTTTTTAAACCAGCACCGGGCTCCACTAGCCAGAGAGATAATGCCACAGCCGGGGGACACTTTTATATAGGTCCATGCGGCCGTGGCATTACCCTTTCAACTAGTTACCCCTTGCCAGGGTACCCTGGAGGAGTGGGGACCCCTTAAATCAAGGGGTCCCCCCTCCAGCCACCCAAGGACCGGGGTGAAGCACGAGGCTGTTCCCCCCATCCGTGAGCAGTGGATGGGAGGCTGATAGCCTTTGTGTAAAAATAAGAATATTGTTTTCTGTTGTAGAACAACAAAGCCCAGCAAGCCTCCCCCGCAAGCTGGTACTTGGAGAACCACAAGTACCAGCATGTGTGGAAATAATGAGCCCGCTGTTACCTGTAGTTCTACAACAACAAAAAATACCCCCCAAAAAAACACAACACACACCGTGAAAGTAAAGCTTTATTTTACATACATGCACAAGTACACACTCACATATGTACCTATTGTCCCATGGAGCCCCTCAGTCCCCTTTTCAAGTAGAATCCACGGGGTATCTGTCAAATATGATGTCCCTCAGTTTCCGTAAGAGGTTGTCAGCTGTGTTCGTCTTACAGAAAGCGGTGATACATAGCGTAGCCTGCCTAGGAATGAATTGGCATTTGCAAGATGCTGCTATTGGTGCCGCTGCTGTTGTTGCTGCGGGAGGCCATACATCTACCCAGTGGGCTATCACAGTCATATAGTCCTTAGACTGCCCTGTTACACTTGTCCACATGTCCGTGGTTAAGAGGACAGTGGGTACAACTGCATTTTGTAGTACAATGAGCACACTTTTTCTGACGTCTCTGTACATTCTCGGTATCGCCTGCCTAGTGAAGTGGAACCTAGATGGGATTTGATACCATGAACACAGTACCTCAAACAATTCTCTAAGTCCCACTGAACTAATGGTGAATACCAGATGCACGTCTAACACCAACATAGCTGTAAAGGCCTCATTTATCCACTTTGCTAAAGGATTACTGCTGTCATATTTCATCTTCCTCACAAAGGACTGTTGGACAGTCAATTGCTTAGTTAAAGTAGTACAAGTGGTCTTCCGACTTCCCCTCTGGGAAGACAATCAACTTTCAGCAGCAGCAACAACAGCGGCGGCAGCAACAGCAGGCATACCACTCAAGGTTCTTCTGGAGGATCCCGGTTAGGAGAGGACTCCTCAGTCTTGCCAGTGACATGGCCTGCAGGACTACTGACATTCTTGACTGAGAAGGAAGTTGATGTTGAGGGAATTGGTGGTGTGGCTTGCAGGAGCTTGGGTACAAGAGGAAGAAGGGATTTAGATGTCAGTGGACTGCTTACGCTCTTACCCAAAGTTTCACAACTTGACACTGACTTCTGATGAATGCACTGCAGACGTATAAGGGAGAATGTTTCTACGTGGTTAACATCCTTACCCATACTAATTACAGGTTGACAGAGGCAACACACGGCTTGACACCTGTTGTCCGGATTTGTGGAGAAATAATTCCACACCGAAGAGGTGGCTTTTTTGGTATTTTGGCCAGGCATCACAATGGGTTTATTCATCCCATGGACAGCAGGTGTCTCCCCCGGTGCCTGATTTAAACAACATCACCATCAGAATCCTCATCGTCAACTTTCTGTTTAGCGCCAGCAACACCCATCTCCTCATCCTGATGTACTTCAACAGTGACATCTTCAATTTGAATATCAGAAACTGGACTACGGGTGCTACTTCCAGCACTTGCAGAGGGCGTGCAAATAGTGGAAGGAGCAACCTCTTCCCGTCCATTGTTGGGAAGGTCAGGCATCACAACTGACGACACACTTGGACTCTCCTTGGGCATTTGTGATACCATCTTAGAACACAAAGTTCTTTGCTGTGCTTTTTCCATCTTAACATCGTTTTTCTAGTGGGAGGATGAGGGCTTCCATCGTCATGTGAAGCTGAACCACTAGTCATGAACATAGGCCAGGGCCTTAGCCGTTCCTTGCCACTATGTGTCGTAAATGGCATATTGGCAAGTGTACGTTTTTTCTCAGACCATTTAAATTTCTTTTTTTGTTTTTTTTTACTGAACTTTGGCTTTTTGGATTTTACATGCCCTCTACTATCACAATGGGCATCGGTCTTGGCAGACGATGTTGATGGGATTTCATTGTCTATGTCATGACTAGTGGCAGCAGCTTCAGCACTAGGAGGAAGTGATTCTTGATCTTTCCAGATATTATCCTCCAAATATTTGTTCTCCATTATTATTCTGAAGTTATATATCAATATGTGGTAAAGGAGAGCCTACCTTTACACCACACAGGGCAAACCCTATGGAAATATTTGGATTACATATTAATAACCCCTTTATTTGGAGTAAATAATATATAGCACAGGACAGCACCACTGAACTTATATGGCAGCACCACTGGAATGGACTTTTACAGAATTATATGGACTTATATAGAATTATACAGCAGGATCACGGCAATTAAATGGCAGGATGACTGTAATTATATGGCAGGATCGCTTCAATTATGGGTAACCCCAATTAACTTTGCGGTTTACCGCAGACCGCAAAGTTCCCATCATTGAGTAGAATGGAGGAGCATTCTCCTCCATTCTAGCCAGTGAGCTCCTCCTGATTGATAGGCTAGGAGCGCACAGCCAATCAGGAGAGCACCCTGATTGCCTGGCGGCACCTTCAGTGACAGAAGTCATGGTGGTCCCGGCATTCGGGGAAAGGGGTTCCATGTGTAAACATGGAACCCCTTTAAGTGCGTGGATCGGGTTTCCGGTTTGTTATTTTATTCAAATCTCTGGATTACGACGGATAAGAAGAGGACAGATCTACACTGGATTGGTTGTAAGTATAATTTTTATTTGACAGGTACCCCGTGGATTCTACTTGACAAGGGGACCGAGGGGCTCCATGGGACAATAGGTAAGTATGCGAGTGTGTAAGTGTGCATGTTTGTAAAATAAAGCTTTACTTTCACGGTGTGTGTGTTGTGGTTTTTTGGGGGGTATTTTTTATGTTGTAGAACTACAGGTACCAGTGGTCCCATTATTTACCCGCATGCTGGTACTTGTGGTTCTCCAAGTACCAGCTTGCAGGGAGGCTTGCTGGGAATTGTAGTTCTACAACAAAAAACAATATTCTTATTTTGTACACAAAGGCTATCAGCCTCCCATCCACCGCCCAGCCTCAGGCTTCAAACCTAGTCCTTGGGTGGCTGGAGGGGGGACCCCTTGATTTAAGGGGTCCCCACTCCTCCAGGGTACCCCAGCCAGGGGGTGACTAGTTGGGGGGGAAATGTCATGGCCGCAGAGACCAATTTAAAAGTGTCCCCCGGCTGTGGCCTTATCTCTCTGGCTAGTGGAGCCCGGTACTGGTTAAAAATACGGGGGACCCCTACATCTTTTGTCCCCCATATTTTTTAAACCAGGACCGGATGCACAGCCCGGTGCTGATTGTATAAATATAGGAGGACCCTACACATTTTCCCCCCTGTATTTTTACAACCAGGGCCGGCTCAAAGAGCCTGAGGCTGGTTATGCTTAGGAGGGGGGACCCCACACAATTTTTTTTAACATTTATAAGCTAGATAGACCCTTTCCCACAGATAAGCATGCACGGATCTAGCTGATCCGTGCATGACTATCCAGACACGCCAGGAAAAAGCAGGTCTATTTTTTTGCAGCTTATTTTTATGAGTCGCAAAAAAATACAACCACAATTGAACATTCAGGGACAAACACCAAAATACGAATGAATAGTAAATTCCTGCTTTGTATGAAAAAAAAACCACATTTGACCGATGGTCTATTCATTCGTATTTCTGCCCTCTGCCATGAAAACCATTACGAATAGCCCCAACACTGCCGAGATTTGTGCTTAGTAAATTCCCGAGATGACACTTAGAAAAAAAAATAAACTCGGACAAAATCGGGACTTTACATAGTAACATAGTAACATAGTAACATAGTTCAACCTATTTGTGGTCTCCTATGCAGTCTTATTATAGCACTAGTTATTTTCATGTTAGGACTAGTTATATAAACTATAATGCGTGCCTACACACCAGAACCCTGAATATCTTTATCCAATAGGAATTTATCTAACCCATTCTTAAAGGTGTTGACTGAGTCCACCGTTACTACTCTCTCAGGCAGGGAATTCCAAACACGTATTGTCCTTACTGTGAAAAAACCTTTTCGCCTCGATGTGCGGAAACTCCTCTCCACTAACCTAAGCAAGTGACCACATGTCCTCTGTGCTGATCTTATAGAAAACAGGTCCCTCCCGAGCACTGTGTATTGAGCCCTTATATATTTGTAGATGTTGATCATGTCCCCACTTAGTCTCCTCTTTTCCAATGTAAACATGCCTAGCTTTGTTAGCCTTTCCTCGTATTCCAGAGTCTCCATGCCCTTGATTAGTTTGGTCACCCGCCTCTGAACCTTTTCTAGCTCCAGGATATCCTTTTTGTAATGTGGTGCCCAAAATTGCACACAGTATTCAAGATGTGGCCTCACAAGTGATTTATATAATGGGAGTATATTACTCTCATCCTTTGCATCATTTCCCTGTTTTATGCATGCTAATATCTTATTAGCCTTCTTTGCTGCACTACTACTTTGGGTACTGCTGCTTAATTTGTTATCTATGTGAACCCCTAAGTCTTTTTCCAGTACAGAATCCCCTAGTATTACCCCATTTAGTATGTAGGTGTAATTTTTGGTCTTGCCCCCACAGTGCATTACCTTACATTTGTCTGTGTTGAATCTCATTCTCCATTGCTGCCCATGCTTCCAGTTTAGTTACGTTGTTCTGAAGAGACTCAGCATCCCCCTCCATATTTATAACCATACACAAGTTGGTATCATCTGCGTAAATTGACACCATGCTCTCTAGACCTACTGTTAGGTCGTTGATGAAAATGTTGAACCAAAGTGGTCCAAGTACAGACCTTTGTGGCACACCACTTAGTACTTTAATCCAATTTGAAAATGATCCATTGACCACAACGCGCTGCTCCCTATTATCTAACCAATTTTTGACCCAAGTGCATATTGTGCTCCCTAGCCCTATTTCTTCTAGCTTATAGATAAGACGCATGTGTGGTACAGTGTTGAAAGCTTTGGCAAAGTCTAAAAAGATTACATCCACCTCCTTACCCTCATCAAGGTTCGCACTTACTTTTCATAAAAGCCAAGTAAATTTGTTTGACATGATCTGTCCTTCACAAATCCATGTTGGTTCCTTCTAATTACCTTATTTGCTTCAAGGAACTTTTAAATACTGTCCCTTAGAATACCTTCCAATACTTTCCCCACTAAAGATGTAAGACTAACTGGTCTATAATTATGTGGTTAAGCTTTGCTCCCCTTTTTGAATATCGGCACTACCTCCGCTATATGCCAGTCTTTGGGATCCATACCCAATTTAACCAAATCCATGAAGATCAAAAATAGAGGTCTTGCTAGTTCAACGTGCAACTCTCGGGTGAATTCCATCGGGTGACTTATTAATCTTTAACTTTTTTAATCGGTCACAGACTACCTCCTCACATAAAAAAGCATTTAGCAGTGGGACATTATCCTTGTTGAGATTTTGTGTTAGACCCAGCATTTGGTCCTCTCTGGTAAATACCATTAAAAAAAACTTGTTTAGTTTATTTGCTATATCTTTGTCATTTTTGATTAAGACTCCCCTCTTGTCCTTTAAAGGGCATATACTCTCCTTCTTCATTCTCTTGCTGTTGATGTACTTAAAAAAATTTGGGGATTCGCTTTGCTTTCCTTTGCTACTAGTTTTTCAGTTTCTACTTTAGCTGCTCTTATTCCTTTTTTGCATATTTTGTTACAGTCCTTATAGTGCTGGGATGACTTCACATCCCCCTCAGATTTGTATTTTTTAAAAGCTCATATTTTTTGTCCATTAATTCCTTTATATTTTTGTAAAACCACATTGGTTTGGGATTTTTATTCCTTTTTTGCTGCTGCTGGGAAGAAATTTACGAGTATTATTAATTAGCAGTGATTTTAATACATCCCATTTCTATGTAGTATTTTTTCCTTGAAACAGAATCTCCCATTCAATGTGCCTTAACGCTTCATTTATCATGTCAAAGTTGGCTTTTCTAAAGTTTAGAGTCCAAGTTGAGCCAGTATAGGACTGCTTATGAAAACTGATATTGAATGTGACCATATTGTGGTTGCTGTTACCTATGGGCTCTCCTACTTCAATATTTGATACCTATTCCCCGTTATTAGTTAATACCAGGTCTAAGATTGCATTGTACCTAGTTGGTTCCTCGATTAATTGAACTAAGTAATTATCATTTAGCATGTCTAAAAACATATTGCCCATAGCAGTATCACATGAATTGATTTTCCAGTTGATCTCGGGATAGTTAAAGTCTCCCATCACTACTATGTCTCCTACTCCTGCTGCTCTTTCAATTTGATTCAGTTACAATTTCTCATCAGACACATTAATACCAGGTGGCCTGTATCATATCCCCAATAATACCTTCTTTATTCCTTTACCCCGCATGCAATTTCTACCCATAACGTCTCAATAGTATTTACAGTCCCTTCCTGAATATCTTCCCGTATAACAGGTTTTAAAAATGGCTTTACGTAAAGACATACCCCTCCACCCCGTTTATTTAGTCTGTCTCTCCTGTACAGCATGTAACCCTCTAGATTTACTGTCCAATTGTGAGATTCATCCCACACGTTTCAGTAATGCCTTGTTCTGTTTTGTTTTGCTGCTTTGCTTCGAAATCAGAATAAGTCCCTTTGTGTTTATTTCTCTGCTTAAATTTCATGTATTTAAGCGTCTGCGATTACAGCAAGTGGAAATAACATTACATGATTTTAAGAAAATATGTAGAATTGATGCATTTACACAATATGTGTACTCAGACATTGAAATCTAGGTCAGTAATAAAATTACAATGGCATTTGCTGATTTGGACATTATTAGTCTTTTGAGAGCTGTGTGAACTTCCTTTATTCTTTCAACCACAGCAAAGATTGCAAGAATAAAGTACAATAACAGTAGACATTATACAAACACAATAATTTTTATTTTATGCTTACTACATATAAAATATAAAAATAGTAAATTGTACTGAATTAATTAGGTGGCTCTCTGTGCTCAATCGTCTGATTTTTACAGCTTGGAACACTTTAAAATGTCTGTTTGGGATCAGTATGTTTATCCATAAGCAAAATTTCAACGGTCAAAATACAGACAGCAATTGACTGATGGTCAAAATACCGACATGGTGAAAATTTCCGACATTTAAAATGTTGACACAGTCAAGATGGCGCCATTTAAAATGTCAACGGGTCAAAAGTCCACATGAGTTTTTCCATTTTTTTGGTGTGTATGTCGACGTAGGTCAACATGGACACCATATAAGTGTACCGCGTCCCTCTCACATGGCTCCCTGCGCTCGCCATGCTTCAGGCACGGTGCTCTCGGCACACTAATATATTCCCCCCCACGTCCATTGGGATGGTAAAGTATGAACAAGTTGGTTTCAATGAAAAACTCATGTCGATTTTTTGACCTGACAACATTTTAAATGTCAGTACAGTATGTTGACAGTGTTGACATTTTTAATGTCGGTATATTGACCATCGTTCAATTGTTGTTGGTATTTTGACCGTCGGGATTTTGATTGTAGATAAATTGACTGCATCCCATCTGTTTAACCCCATTCATACCATTGCTTTGACCCAGGTGGCGGCTAGGTGTGAAAGAGTCCCCATAAAAATAAATGGGTCCATTGACCTAGTAGTGACCTGGTTTGAACACAGGAACAACACCAGCGCTTGGAGATGATACCATCTCCAAGCGCCTGCAGAGGAGTTATCACTTCACCCGTGTGCAGTGTGAACGGGTTATTCCCGGGTTGGAGCCACAGTGGTAACAGGGTCTAGCCCAGGTCTGACCTGGCTTGGAACTGTGGCCCAAATGTATTAAGCCTTAAAAGTGATAAAGTGGAGAGTGATAAAGAGGAAACAAGCAGACTGGGGGGGGTTATAATACATAGACCAGAATCCTGGGACAACATATCTCCCATTTATCACTTTACCAGAGCTTCTATCACAATATGTACCTTCATCTTATGCCGGCACTCAGTAACCAATACAGTGGCGGAACTAGCGAGCGGTGGGCCCAGGTGCGACAAAATGCTTTGCCCCCCCACAAGTCCACCCCCTCACCCCTGGAGAGGATCTGGTGAGGGGGACCTGCTCAGGGCCAGGTAAATGGATACCTAGCAACAGTGCTGTAACTAGACATTTTAGCGATGTGTGCAAGACACAGCATCGGAGCCCCCCCTATGTAAAACAGGGGCAGTGCGCGCACATAGGCACATGCAAAAAATATAGGGGCATGGCCACAAAATAATACCAATTCATATAACGGTGCACAGTAGTCTCCATTATTCAAATTACGCCGCAGAGTAGCACCACTACACCAGGTAGAGCCCCTTTTACACATTACGGCATACATATTCCCCTTTTTACAAATTACAACAGGCAGCGTCCCCTTTTTACACATTACGGCAGACAGCATTCCCCTTTTTTACACATAACGTCAGACAGCGTCCCCTTTTTTACACATAACGGCAGACATTGCCCCCCTTTTTACACATTACGGCAGACAGCGTCCCTTTTTTACACATTATGGCAGACAGCATCCCCTTTTTACACATTAAGGCAGACAGCGCCCACCTTTTTACACATTACGGCAGACAGCATCCCCTTTTTAAACATTACGGCAGACAGCGTCCCCTTTTTACACATTACAGCAGATAGTCCCCCTTTTTTTACACATTACGGCAGACAGCGTCCCCTTTTTACACATTATGGCAGACAGTGTCCCCTTTTTACACATTATGGCAGACAGCATCCTCTTTTTACACATTAAGGCAGACAGCGTCCCCTTTTTACACATATCGCAGACAGCGTCCCCTTTTTACACATTATGGCAGACAGCGTCCCCTTTTTACACATTACAGAAGACAGCGTCCCCTTTTTTACACATTACATTAGACAGTCCCCCTTTTTTTACACATTACGGCAGACATCATCCCCTTTTTACACATTACGGCAGACAGCGTCCCCTTTTTACACATTACGGTAGACAGCGTCCCCCTTTTTGCACATTACGGCAGACAGCGTCCCCTTTTTACACATATGGCAGACAGCGTCCCCTTTTTACACATTACGGCAGACAGTGTCCCCTTTTTACACATTATGGCAGACAGCATCCCCTTTTTACACATATGGCAGACAGCGTCCCTTTTTTACACATATGGCAGACAGCGTCCCCTTTTTACACATTACGGCAGACAGCGTCCCCTTTTTACACACTAAGACAGACAGAATGTATATATATATATATATATATATAGACATATAGATAGAAAGAAAGAAAAGATTATACTTACTGTCTCCGCTGGCAGTCAGGCTCCTCAGTGCAGCTTGATGGCAGCTGAGCAGAGAATGAGAACCACCACCGGAGGCGGAGCCAGCTGTCACTTACAGTTCCTCTACAGGACTCCTCATCAGCACTGCAGCCCGCCGCTGCGTCAGCGAGTGTCACAGGGTCAGTGATGGATGGCTCACGGTCAGTCACTGACCCCCTGACACTGCGCGGCATTGATGACATGTGGGCATGTGACGCTGTATGTGAGGGGGCCAATCCTGGGCAGCCCTGGGCACACTGCCTGAGTCAAGTGTGGTACTGTGGTAGACAAGGCGGGCAGCCACGTAATTAGTGGCTCACATGCAGGACGGGCAGCGGGGAGTCTGATCAGCCCTACAGACAGAACAAGCCAGCGCCGCAGGGGGAAGACTGCTCAGCATCCAGTGTGCGGGAGCTGGGGGAGGTGGAGCTATATCAGGGCAGCACAGTGACTCATTTCACCGTAGCTGCATGCGCAGGAGCCGCGGTTTTATATGAATCAACCTGATATGGGGGGAGAATGGCCACTGAGAGGGACATGGGGACCCTGCGTCCCAATCCGCCCCTGGCGGCATGTAATGAGTCAGTTTGACTCTTTACATGCCGCGCTAGCTTTGGACCCCTGTACAGTGGCGGGCCCCAATGCAAGGCACTGCTTGCACTGGCGGTAGTTCCGCCACTGATCCAATAGACATAATGCTCTGGTGCTCAATTTGTGTGAAAAGACATATATGCAGAAACAAATGGCACTCAGAGTCATGTAATGCAAAGATCTGGTATATTATAGCAATGTTTTGGGGTGCAACCCCCTTTATCAAACCAACACCATGAAGTATAAAAACAAAGCAAATACACTTACACACATAAATAGCAAACACCAGCATGTACAAACTGTGCCTTCATCACTGCTGGCTCATCCACCAGAAGTCCCTGGCTGACGCATTGCCGGTCCCTGCATTCCATCATCACCCAGCAACAGTCAGACTGCATTCCAGAGCCCCATGATCAGCCCAGATACACTTCTGGATGCCGCGGAATGTATCCTGCCTGTCTGCACTGGCTGCTGTAGTTAACACTACGACTTGCACAGTGCAGCAGCAGATTCTAGAAGTGTTTCTGGGCTCTCCACAAGGCTCTGAAACACAGGCTGAGTGTTGCTGATTTGGAGGTGGACACTGTTGTAGACAAAATTGCATCTTTTCTGCAGCGTGCCTGCAACTTTATGCTAATGATGCAACCAATGAGCTTCCTACTGAGACACCCTCTAGCAGCATCATAAATTCCCAGACCAACATCTATTGGACACCAGAGCAGGCCCAATAGATATTGACACATCCACATCTGATTTGCCACCGACTGTTACCTACCAGGAACACTCATCACTATTGACTCTCTCTGCATTCTAATTCATTCTGCATCTGCCGGCGGTAACCACAGAGATACATACGCAGTGCAACTCAGATACATGTGCAGCATCTGACATTGACGCTTCATCTAACTCTGAATCAGGCCCGTTATGTGTGTATGGGCATGTATTGTTATCAGTTAAGGTACTGCAGGGTAAAGTCTGCGTATAACCATTGGGAGCTGTAAATAAGTTTGTTAAAAAGAGAGATAAATATTTCTTTTCCAGTTTAGATAAATACGTGTCAGGAGCAGTGGCATAAATCCCAGAGACATTGGAGGCACAGGCCACCTTGCTCCATCTGTCAAGGGGCTCCAAGAAGGAAAGACTGAGGGGGCTACTGAACTAGAATACATCTCTCCCTACTCATTTCATAGTGATTTGCTACAGTCACTGCTGACTGCTGTTCAAGTTCATAAAACCCCTTTTGCAGCCGCCTTAAGCTAAAAAATCTTGAAATTTGTGAAGACAACAGATAAAAGTTTGTATTGTACAGTGAGCTACAGCTATGCTGTTGTGTCTCAAATGATAATAGAAATGAGAGCAGAAGATGTTTTAAGGAAATGCACTAATTATAATAAATAAATAAATTATAATAAAACTCTTAGTTTTTTTTAAATCAAAGCTTTGGGAGAGATAAAATTGTGAGAGATAAAGTACCACCCAATACTCTCCTGTCATTTTTCAAACACTACGTGCAAAATGTAAGGCAGAAGCTGATTGGCTGGTACTTTATCTCTCACAATTTTATCCCTCTCCAAGCTTTCATAAAAAAGCCCTAAGGGCTCTATTTATCATCATTTGCAGCCAGCAACCAAAAATAAAGATTCCTTTTCACCCCAATTAGCTACAAATAGGAATCTTTATTACCAGATACCTGGTATGAACTGACACCCAGGGCTGTTTCTAGCCAATTTGGCTCCCAGTGTGAGATTTCAAAAATGCGCCCCCCCCTCTTTGACATTAAAAAAAGCCCCCCCCCCCATAGCTATAAAACAGAAAAAGCATGGCAGGCGCGCGCTCCTGGCAAGGGGGCATGGCCTTATTAAACACATTACGGCAGGCAAGTGTCCCTATTTTACACAGTGCGGAAGGCAAGAGTCTTCATTTTATACAGTACGGCAGGCAAGAGTCCTCATTTTATACAGTACGGCAGGCAAGAGTCCTCATTTTATACAGTACGGCAGGCAAGTGTCAAGTGGTGGGGAAGGAAGTGAGAGGGAGAGGGGGGGAGAGAGAGACTGCTTACATGGGAAGAGGATCTTCCTGCTCTTCGGGCCACCTCTCTTTCCTTGCGCTGGCCTCCTCCTCCTTCTAGCTTGGCTCCCCCTCCTCTTGTCATCAGTACAGTACTCCTGCTTGGGGGGCGGAGTTTCGCGGAATGACACGATTGCGTCGTGATGTCACGACGCAACTGCATCATTCCATGAAACTCCGCCCACGAGCAGGAGTACTCGGGAAGAAGGCCTCGCAAAGTGCCGCGGCGGGTTCCCCGTGTGGTTGCACAGCTCGCCCGCCGCAAAAAATGGCACTGGTGACACCCCTGGTCAGGAGAAAACCCTCGTTAGATTGTATGGGGGTGGCAGTGTGTTTAGGAGACAGTAAAAAGTATGTGAAATCAGTAATTCCTCCATGCTTTTCTCTGCACTTAAATATAGAGAAAACAGAAATATCACATTTTCCAGCTATTATACTGGACAAAATAATGTCATTATATTTAATAAATAGGGCCTTAATACTTTCTTCAACAAGATTTGCCACGTCAAGGGTGATCACATTTACTGCAACACAATGTGCAGCTAAATTCTTCAATTCATTTTAATTACACATCTCACAACAACAAATATTAGATGATAGTTACCATTACATTAAAACGTCTAATCTCTGATTAAATTGAGTAAAAATTAGAGATGAGCGGGTTCGGTTCTCCGAGATCCGTACACCACTGGACTTCACCTATTTTACACGGTTCTGAGGCAGCCTCGGATCTTCCCGCCTTGCTCGGTTAACCCGAACGTGCCCGAACGTCATCACCCCGCTGTCGGTTCTTGCGAGATTCGTATTCTATATAAAGAGCCGCGCGTCGCAGCCATATTCACTCGTGCATTGGAGATTGAAGGGAGAGGACGTGGCTGCGTTCTCTCCCTGAAAAGCTCCGTAATCTGTGCTCAGTGTGCTGCAAATATCTGTGCTCAGTGTGCTTTATTGTGGGGACCACCAGCATAATAGTAATACAGTACAGTAGGCCATTGCTGTATCTTGCAGCTCTGTATCACTGCAAGTATCCATTCCATATCTGCGCTGCATTTTTGTGAGCAGTATATACAGTATTACAGTTCAGCATTTTGGTGACCAACAGTATATAGTTGTACAGTAGGCCATTGCTGTATCTTGCAGCTCTGTGTCACTGCAAGTATCCATTCCATATCTGTGCTGCATTATTGTGAGCAATATATATAGTATTACAGTTCAGCATTTTGGTGACCAACAGTATATAGTTGTACAGGACAGTAGGCCATTGCTGTATCTTGCAGCTCTTTGTCACTGCAAGTATCCATTCCATATCTGTGCTGCAATATTGTGAGCAGTATATATAGTATTACAGTGCAGCATTTTGGTGACCAACAGTATATAGTTGTGCAGTAGGCCATTGCTGTATCTTGCAGCTCTGTATCACTGCAAGTATCCACTCCATATATGTGCTGCATTTTTGTGAGCAGTATATATAGTATTACAGTTCAGCATTTTGGTGACCAACAGTATATAGTTGTACAGGACAGTAGGCCATTGCTGTATCTTGCAGCTCTTTGTCACTGCAAGTATCCATTCCATATCTGTGCTGCAATATTGTGAGCAGTATATATAGTATTACAGTGCAGCATTTTGGTGACCAACAGTATATAGTTGTGCAGTAGGCCATTGCTGTATCTTGCATCTCTGTGTCACTGCAAGTATCCATTCCATATCTGTGCTGCATTATTGTGAGCAATATATAGTAGGACAGTGCAGCATTTTGGTGACCAACATTATATAGTTGTACAGTACATTAGGCCAATGCTGTAGTATCTTGCAGCTCTGTGTCACTGCAAGTATCCATTCCATATCTGTGCTGCATTATTGTGAGCAGTATATAGTAGGACAGTGCAGCATTTTGGTGACCAGCAGTATACATATATAGTACAGTTCAGTAGCCCATTGCTGTATCTTGCAGCTCTGTGTCACTTCTAGTATCATGATCAGTGCTCAATATCTGCTGCATTGTTGTGATCAGTATATGTATACTGTACTGTGCGATGTGTGTTATACACCTGGTGATTATACATCCTGTAATCTGTACTGAGCGATGTGTGAGATACACCTGGGGATTATACACCCTATATACTGTACTGTGTGATGTGTGAGATACACCTGGGGATTATACACCCTATATTATTATTATTATTATTATTATCCTTTATTTATATGGCGTCACAAGGGTTCTGCAGCGCCCAATTACAGAGTACATAAATATTCGAACAGGAAAACAGCAACTTACAGTTGATGACAGTATAGGACAAGTACAGGGTAAATACACATAGTTACATCAGCAGATGACACTGGAATAAGTATCAGGTAGCAGAAGACTGCTGGATGTGGTACAGTTGAAGATTATTAAAGTAAGACAAAGGATAAGCACATGAGGGAAGAGGGCCCTGCTCGTGAGAGCTTACAATCTAAAGGGGAGTGGTAGACAGACATGGGTGACACAGATGGGGTACATAGAGAACGTGGAACAGAGGGTTAGGATGATATTTGGCTGGGTTTGGTGAAAAAGTGGACCCCCAGAAGGCACAAGTCAATACTTTTATTGATAACACAAAGATAAAAAAGTCAGTGGTCAATGAAGATTATAATCTTCATTGACCACTGACTTTTTTTATCTTTGTGTTATCAATAAAAGTTAAATTTTATATCTATTTTGATATTTCATACATTAGTTTAAGTTAAGAGTGCGCCCACAAAAGAGTCTCTTTTTTCTCCTTTCTCCTGCTGTCTCAAGTTGTTATATTGACTCAGGGTGCACCACCAAATAAAGATTAGAAAACAGGGTTTTCTTTATATCTCTCTATTTTGGTTATTACATTGATATTTGATACCTATTATACACCGGTGCGGTATTCCCTCAAATATATGACAAGTCAATACTTAACATTGCAACATTTTACTGGGCTATGCAGGAGAAAATTAAAAATAGGGGAAAATGAAAATAAAAATAAAGAATCGATAACTTATACCACTTTCAAAAAGGTCAATGGAAGCTGAAATATTGGACAACTACCTCATGGAAGCCAGATACAGTATACCAAACAGTACTTAGCAGAGTTAGGAATGAGTGCTTATGAAATACAGTAACATTTTGTCATAATATTTCAGACACTGCATGGCTGGTCTCTTGCACTCTTTTGCTCTTATACACCACCTGCTTTAGGATTTATATTCAAAAACATTATGTCTCCATAATCCCAAAAACGTCAGTCTTCTTGGAAAGTGGTTTGTTCCTTTGTAAGGGAAAGAGAACAAACGTTCTCAAACAACGGTTTCTCAATTTCTTTTTCCTCTGGGAAGGGATTGTGGATTCGCAGGAATATCTGAGCATTTCTGTAATCAGAAAGCAGCGACTTTCTACAAATGTTTACGAATAATTCCAGTGATTTTGTCATTTTCTTCCAGTGATTGGACCAATAATACCATTGATTAGAACAAATAATTCCAGTGATTTTGTCATTTTCTTCCAGTGATTTGGAGCAATAATACCATTGATTAGAACAAATAATTCCTGTGATATTGAGGTGTTTGTGTCACTTAGCTTAGCCGTCCAGTGACCACAGTGCACCTCTTTTTCTCTTTTCTTTGCATCATGTGCTGTTTTGGGCCAATTTTTTTAAGTGCCATCCTGTCTGACACTACCGTATATGTCCAGTGGTACTGCCATTTGATATAATTCCCGACATTACTGCCATTTAAATCCAGTGATTTTGTCATTTTCTTCCAGTGATTTGGACCAATAATACCATTGATTAGAACGAATAATTCCAGTGATTTTGTCATTTTCTTCCAGTGATTTTGGACTGATAATACCATTGATTAGAACGAATAAGTCCAGTGATTTTGTCATTGTTTTCCAGTGATTTGGACCAATAATACCATTGATTAGAACAAATAATTCCTGTGATTTTGAGGTGTTTGTGTCGCTTAGCTTAGCCGTCCAGCGACCACAGTGCACCTCTTTTTCTCTTTTCTTTGCATCATGTGCTGTTTGGGGCCAATTTTTATAACTGCCATCCTGTCTGACACTTCCGTATATGTCCAGTGGTACTGCCATTTGATATAATTCCCGACATTACTGCTATTTAATTCCAGTGATTTTGTCATTTTCTTCCAGTGATTTGGAGCAATAATACCATTGATTAGAACGAATAATTCCAGTGATTTTGTCAGTTTCTTCCAGTGATTTGGACCAATAATACCATTGATTAGAACGAATAATTCCAGTGATTTTGTCATTTTCTTCCAGTGATTTTGATCAATAATACCATTGATTAGAACAAATAATTCCTGTGATATTGAGGTGTTTGTGTCGCTTAGTTTAGCCGTCCAGCGACCACAGTGCACCTCTTTTTCTCTTTTCTTTGCATCATGTGCTGTACGGGGCCAATTTTTTTTAAGTGCCATCCTGTCTGACACTTCCGTATATGTCCAGTGGTACTGCCATTTGATATAATTCCCGACATTACTGCCATTTAATTCCAGTGATTTTGTCATTTTCTTCCAGTGATTTGGACCAATAATTCCATTGATTAGAATGAATAATTCCAGTGATTTTGTCATTTTCTTCCAGTGATTTGGACCAATAATACCATTGATTAGAACAAATAATTCCAGTGATTTTGTCATTTTTTTCCAGTTATTTGGACCAATAATACCATTGATTAGAACAAATAATTCCTGTGATATTGAGGTGTTTTTGTAACTTAGCTTAGCCGTCCAGCGACCACAGTGCACCTCTTTTTCTATTTTCTTTGCATCATGTGCTGTTTTGGGCCAATTTTTTGAAGTGCCATCCTGTCTGACACTGCAGTGCCACTCCTAGATGGGCCAGGTGTGCCGCCCTCTTGGGTCGCTTTGCTTAGTTATCCAGCAACCTTGGTGCAAATTTTAGGACTAAAAATAGTATTGTGAGGTGTGAGGTGTAGTGAGAATAGACTGGAAATGAGTAGAAATTATGGTTATTGAGGTTAATAATACTATGGGATCAAAATTACCCCAAAATTCTATGATTTAAGCTGTTTTTGAGGGGTTTTTCATAAAAAAAAAACACCCGAATCCAACAAAAAATTTTCAGCGAGGTTTTGCCAAAACGCGTCCGAATCCAAAACATGGCCGCGGAACCGAATCCAAAACCAAAACATAAAACCCGAAAAATTTCCGGTGCACATCTCTAGTAAAAATACAGTTAAATATTTATTCTGAATGAATGTTACAGAGTAAAGAGTTATGTCTGTATGTCAATCACACAAATTCCTATGCTCTTCCTATAGCCATTAAAGTATTTGTGTCTCACCACATTTTGAGAACATTTTTCACTATTTCATTACAATGAATTATCTTTCAAAATCCTCTTATAAGAGTGGAAGCAAAGTACTATATGGTGTGATGTGTTACAGCAGGGTTTCTCAACTCCAGTGCTCAAGTTGTACCACCAAAAATTCATTTTTGTGGATTACTTTATTCACGCACAGGTGAGTTAATCTATTTTGCTGGGTCAGTAATCCCACCAGCTTCCTCAAACAGAAATCCTCAAATCATAACTTAAGGGTTGAGGTTGAGAAATCCCTGTGTTAGCGGAAAAAAGAGGTCTAGTAATGCACAAACTGTAAATGTTTAAATACAGTGTTTTATTTTGGTTCCAAATCATTGTCGGAATTTGGTTTTGGTTTTGCCAAAACCTCCCTCACGTATTTTGGTTCTCACGTATTTGGGATCTGGATCTCAGAGGTTGTCTTACAATTATTCTCAAATGTTCATGTATTATTATTGTCATTTCTTTTTATTATTGGTTCTGGACAGTAGTTTAGCAAATCCAAAGCCGGATGAAGAATCATATCCAAATCAAAATCCAGCAAAAATTACGA
The DNA here is from genome assembly GCF_028390025.1 of Pseudophryne corroboree. Lineage (NCBI taxonomy): Eukaryota > Metazoa > Chordata > Amphibia > Anura > Myobatrachidae > Pseudophryne > Pseudophryne corroboree. The sequence continues at coordinate 242,132,485 of NC_086453.1, read as the reverse complement.
CAAATTTGTTTAAAAATTTTATTTTGCAACTGGCAGGAGTGGGACAATGGGCAGCAAATTGTTATCTGGGAGGTGGTAGTGTGGTGAATTTGGGGCTGCTTTGGCAGTCTTGAGGCATCCAGACTGGCCCGGAAATGAAGTGGACATTAAGGTGATGGGGGGAGTCCAATAATGCGCCTAGGGGTGGTCTGACTCCTAAATCCACCCCTGATGACATGCACAACATAATGAAATTACCTATCTTTCACATGTGGAACATTTAACCAAATTTAAAATAAAAACTTTCTCAAAAAACTTATACCTAAAAGGCCCTAAATTGAAATGAGCTATCTAGCAACCCACACGTCCGCCAAACTTGGATGCTATTAAATCTGGCCCCATAAGTCTCGTATACCACACATAAGCTGGGACGAACCATGTCACAAAAACATCTTGCTAGGCCTCGCCCCTGGGCGGTGTTTTAAATTCCGTGGTTGGTATGTGATTTTCAAACTGTACTATTTGTGAAATTCTCCATTAAATACCACTTGATACATGCACTATGGAGCACACCCTGTTGTTTTAACAATTACAGATACATACTGTATTTACAGTGTATACACATACAGTATGTGTATATATATATATATATATATATATTATCCAAACATAGGCACTCTCCAAACTTCAATAAGCTTCAAGGTATTTTTAATGCAATACTCACAAAGTGATCATGCAAGGCGTTCATAGATGCATAGCAAAAGAATTAGCAACATTTCGGTCCACCCAGACCTTTGTCAAGCTTTCATCATTACATGCCCATAAAAAAGTACAAACCAGCAGAGCTATTTGCAGCGGAAGTGCATACCCTTCACTGGCTGCTCCTTAAATACCCACATGCCATCCACATTACCTCAATCCCGGCGTGTATTCCAGCAATCTCGTGGAGCGCACCCGGATACATGTGCCGCTTCCGGTTCCGGTCATATGCTCATGCGCTCCAGCACCCGGCGTGGAACGCACGTCGGCACCAGCGCATCATCATCACATATTCACAATGGAACTTTAAATGTAAATAATCATTCACTTCAAAACAATAGTATGACCTTACATTCATACCAAGACCAGATCGGTACCGCAGCAATATCATTGACCATGTTAGAATATATGGGTAATCTATCCATGGTGCATATATCATATGCACCGTGCCACATAATAATCACAATGCTCACAGAGCCACCTATGGCTCAAAAGTAAAGAAAACAGTGGAACAGCATATTAGCACTTGAGGGCATTAAAGGAGCAGCCATCGAAGCTCAGTATAATACATATCAACAAAATACACACAAAACAAAACACACAAACAACACTTAATAAAAACTGTGTGGTGGAGCATATACACTACTATGAAAAAAATGTTTTTGAAAAAAATCTATATATCAATTGGAGAGCCATTTAAAGATAATAGGACTTCTTTAGAATAGTAGAGTCCATAATCATTGTACTTAAGTCCCCTATATCAAGAAACTCTTCAAATTAATTTGCTTATTCAAGCCCCTTGGAGCAATTGTATCCAGCCGAAATATCCACTCGGATTCACGCTTATGTAGTTCCAGGATCCTATTTCCCCCACGTATAGATGGAGGGATCCAATCAATGATATGAAACTGAAGCATTGGAATCTGATGTCCAGCCTCCAACCAATGTCTTGCCACTGGTTTGTCGGACTGGCCGGTCCCAAGTGCCTGTCTTATTAAGTACCGGTGGTTGGCCATCCGTTCTCTAAACCGTCATTGCATTAGGCCAACATATACCAGTCCGCAGGGGCATATTATCAAATAGATTACATGGTTCATAAGACAATGGAGGTGATGCTTGATATATATAGGAACCCCACTATGTGGGTGAGGGAAGGATAAACCTGGAATTATCGATCTGCATGTTGTGCAGTCAGAGCATTTGAAGCATCCCTTGCAGGCTGACTTGAGCCAGGAATCATCTCTTCCCTTATCCGGGTTCAGGAGGGGGCGCATCAGTAGCTGTTTTAGGTTAGCCCCACGACGGTATGCCATCATTGGCTGTTGTTGTAAATTCTGCCCAACTTTTGGGTCTGAGGCAATAATTCTCCAGTTTCTCCTAAAGGCACGTTTTATGCTTCCTGCTTTGTCATCATATTTGCTGGTGTAGATCATCCACTTTTCCACTACAGCATTTGTCACGGCAGGCGGCTGTCGCATTTTAGCTTGTGCCTTTACCAAGCATTCCTCAAACATTTTATGGGCATAACCACGTTCTTTAAAACGCATTTTTATCTCATTAATCTGCAACTCTGCTAGTGCCTCATCAGTATTGATCTGCAAAATCAGCATAAATTGCGAAATAGGCAAACTTGCCTTTAAACTTGGTGCATGATGACCGGCTGCATATAGTAGACTATTTCTATCAGTTTCCTTACGGAAAAGTGTAGTGCACTACATATTTTCATCTTTGTAAACAGTTACATCCAAAAAATCGACTCTTTCAACATCAATCTTAGCTGAAAATGTCACTGGTGTTTACAGATCATTCAACGAGGTCACCATCTGCCAGAACTCCTCCACTGTCCCACACCATAACAAAAAAATATTGTCTATAAATCTATAATAACACTTGATCTTATCACCAAATATCAGAAATATATAAGTACTTTCAAAACGGTGCAAATAGATATTAACATAAGCAGGTGCCAGGTTCGACCCCATCGCGGTCCCTGACACCTGCTTATAGAATTTTCCAGCATATAAGAAATGATTCTCATTCAATACTAATACCAACAGATTTAAGATAAACTCTATTGGGGGTCCCACGTGTCCAAAAGACATTAGTGCCTCACGTACCACCCTCACACCCCCTTCATGGGGGATCAGAGCCGGCCCTAGCCAATATGATGCCCTAGGCAAGATTTTGGCTGGTGCCCCCTAGTACCACCGCTAGTTCCGCCTCTGACCCTGCACCCCTTTCCCAGCTCCATCACCCCCCCACCCATAGCAGTCCCTTTTTTGTTTTCCTACCCCCTGTAATTTAAATAAGAACAGTGTGCACATTCAGCACACAGTCCAAAAAGGTATGTGTTTTTGCTGGCAAGGGGCATGGCCACACAATAGTAGCCCCAATTCAAATTATGCCTCACAGTATTGTAACTTTATTCACAATTTATCATACGAAAGTGTCCCTTATTCACATTACATCACACAGTAGTACCAATTTACCTTATATACATTACTTCTCACAGTAGTGCCCCTCATTCACATAACATCATACTGAATTGCTCCTTATTCACATTACACCACACCATATTGCTTTTTATTCTCATTATACCACACCATATTGCTCCTTATTCACATTACACCACACCATATTGCTCTTTATTCACATTAGACCACACAGTAGTACCCTTTCTATACGTTATGCCACACAGTAGAGCACCTTATACACATAATGCCACACATTGGTAATGCATTTATACACATAATACCACACAGTAATGCCCCTTACACATATGACACACATTATTAATGTCCTTATAAACATAGTGCGCCTTACACATTATGCCAACCCTTATTAATGCCCTTATACACATAATTTTCCTTATACATATGCCGCACATTGTTAATGCCCTTATACACATAATGACACACATAATGTCCCTTACACATATGCCGCACATTATTAGTGCCCTTATACCCATAATGACACACATAGTGCCCCTTACACATACAGTATGTTACACATTATTAATGCCCTTATACAAATAATGACACATATAGTTCCTGGCGTGAGTCAACTGGCAGCTCTGTTAACGTCGAGTGCCTATTTTTTATGAAAATGCATCTTATTTGCATTGCTATGTGGCAAGGATGCACAAGCAGCTTCAGCTGATTAAAATGATATGCAGCATGCCACATATCATTTTAATCAGCAGAAGCTGCTTGTGCCCCTAGGCATACCAGATGCCCTAGGCAATTGCCTAGGTTACCTTTACCTAAGGCCGGCTATGTGGGGGATGATGGTATACAACAAGACAACATCTAAAGTAACCAAATAGATATCATCAAGATTAGACACCACATTTTGTCTCAATTTTAGGAGATAATCCCCAATATCCTCCAAACAAGTGGGGATCTTTGCCACCACCATTTTCAAAAACATATCAACAAATTTGAAACAGGTTGCAACACTGAATCTTGAGATGAAAAAATTGGGCGGCCCAGTAGATCAATAAGGGTCTTGTGGACCTTGGGGAGTGTATATATATATATATATATATATATATGGTCATTTTGGATATTCCACTGTAAGAAATTCTGCTATATGGGAATCAATCCAACAATTTTGAATACATGAGTCAACCTTAACCTTAATGGCACCCATAGGGTTAACATTACAACGTATATAGACAGATCCATCCGCCAATTGTTGCTTAACCTCTTTATCATAAGAGGACCAATTCTGTAGGACTATAGCCCTACCCTTATCAGCGGGGCATATAACCAAACTTTCATTATCCCTCAGTGATTTTAGGGCATCACGTTCACCCCTTATCAAAGTTTAATGGGTTAGTAGCAGTCTTGACCTCAGAATCTATAACCCTGGTGACAAAAAATTAGCGTCGTCCCTGTTTGGATACTACATTTGCGCATGGCCTCTACATTTGCGCATGGCCTCCAAACGTATCGGGGTCGGTGCCCTAGTTAGTGGCAACCCCACCGGCTGTGCCCCCAGCCACCTTAGCTCCCTGACATACAAATCGAAAGCAATTGGATGCGGGGTGGGATCCATTACAGTGCAAACAGGTGTCGAAAATGACACTGTTAACCAAGGGAGCATGCAGAATTGTTAAATGCAAAGCATTTCCCTTTCGACGTAGCCTACAACGCGGACCGGCCTGTTCCCCAAAGGCGTCTCATAGCCTTAAAACCATCCCACGAATGATTCGCCCCTCCGGGCAGAGCAACGGACACCCCTTTAGAGGCCTGCTTCATATCCTGCACTCTCGTGACCCTAAGCCATACCGCCACATCTTTGCACCCGAAGTCAATGATGTGCAGGCAATCATGTTTCTGTTGAAACTGCTTATCATAATGCAGCCACGTATCGTCCTTAGACTGACGCTGCATGTCATGGATGAGATGTATGTACCTGATCATGTTGATGTGCTCCTCTGGCTGATCCTCTAAATAGCACATCGCGAACACACAGAACCCCACCAACTAATTGTCATAAGATCGGAAGGCCTCCGCCCCTATACTGCCCGTCGCAAGCGCTTCCTTACCTTCTCTTTTGGCATCATCTGTCAGCGTGAAAAGATCAATGTATTCTCCCTGTTGAATCTTTTTTCTGCAACTCTCCCACAGACCCCGCAATACCGCCATGTAATCGCAGTGAACTACACCCGGCAAATTACGCCGCCTCCTGGCCCTACGGGAACTACTAGAAACCCTATTATTATTATTATTATTATTATTATCCTTTATTTATATGGCACCACAAGGTTTCTGCAGCACCCAATTTCAGAGTACATATGCACATAATCAAAACTGGAAAACAGTGACTTACAGTTGAAGACAGTATAGGACAAGTACAGGGTAACTAAGCATATGGGTGGTCTTCAGTATGTCGAATGTCGGGATCCAGGTGCACAGTATACCAGCGCCGGAATCCCGACACCCGGCATACCAACAGCTATTCTCCCGCGTGGGGGTCCTCGACCCCCCTGGAGGGAGAATAAAATAGTGTGGCACGCATAACGCGCCACCGTGCCCGCATAGCGCGCCACCGTGCCCGCAGCGTGGCAAGTGCAGCGAGCCCTCAAGGGGCTCCTTAGCGCTCGCCACGCTGTTGGTATGCTGGTGATCGGCGCTGGTATGCTGGTCGCCAGGAGCCCGAGCGCCGGCATACCATACTACACCCAAGCATATCTACACCAGTAAACAACATAGAGATAAGTTCCAGGTGGCCAAACAACTGCGGGATCTGGGCAGTTGAGAATTATTAAAGTAAGACAAGTATAAGCACATGAGGGAAGAGGGCCCTACTCGTGAGAGCTTACATTCCATTATGCCACCTATCACGTTGTCGTGCCTCCCGCCACGCATATTTACAAGCTCTCTTCTTAGCCTTCGTGTCGATGCTAGCTGCTGATTGCAAAGATGATGAAGACGAGGAAGACCTACTAGACCCACTGCAGGAAGAGAAAGATGACCTTCCTGACCTTCCGTCTGAATCTTCCTCCCACTCATATGGGATCCCGGCTCCCGATAGAGACACGACCTCCACAACCATCTCCTCCTCCAGATCATCCCTCGCTTCCAAATCTGAAAAAGAAGGCAGAGCTGCTCGGGAGCCGAAGCCCCACCAGCAGGAATGAAAGAAGACGCCCCTGCGGGGGTCAGGGCATTGCCACCTAGCAACGCTGCAACGTAACCTAAACTGCGGCACGCTTGAAAAAATTGCGCAATGGTGGGGCCAGAAGTACCAGGGAGAATAGCCCCATCCCCTGTTGCGGGCACTGCGGAAACACCAATCGGGGACATAGCTGACAAAAGCTGCACAAATGCAGTGGTCACAGCCGACCTCAGCCGATGCCCCACTAGTCCCTTCACCACCCTGCCCCGAAGCAGGGATGGCCCCTCCACCTAGACCATGCTGCCCTGGCCACCTCCCACTGTGACTGGTGCTAGCCACATCCTGTCCCCTCAATCTCCCCCATAGAATCCTTCCTGCTGCAGCACCTCCCTGGCCCCCCTGCTTCCACCCACAGACTCATTGGTACGGCCACAGCCCCCAGCCCGTCCCCCCCTCTGGGCCTGTGTAGTGGCCCTGTCATTAGCCTGGTAGCCTCTCCTGCTGGAGTGGAGGGAGCTCCCAGGCACAACATCAACATCTGGGGCACGCAGGCGCGCACCCGTGAAACAGCAGCCGGCAGGGAAGGGCGGCCAGTAGAAGAGTCACTGGCCCTACCCCACAGCCACACCACCGCTCGAGCCCCGTCCGGAGCCTCTCAGTGCTGCTGGGCATTGAACCCGCTCGCGATCGCGCCCCCGCCCCTTCCCCCCGCGGCCAGAAGGGGATTCCAGCCAGCAGGCACCCCTGCTGGCTCCCCCCGCCGACCGCTCACATTGCCAAGCCGCCGCCCGCCTCCCCTCCTCCCTCCGCTGCCCGCCACACCGGATTGTTCCTCCGGCGCCCGGGGGAGCAGAGAGGAGCCCATGAGCCGGCACCCACAGTGGCGCCGGCAGCCACTGCATCGGCCCCAAGCCTCGAGCTCTGGCCAGAGGGGGTTAGTGGAGTGGGAGACGCATCAAGGTAATGGGCAGGGGCACCACTGGAATGGCGGGGATGGGGCATGGTGGCCAAACCAACACAATCCAAAGTGGTATAATGTAACAACAGCAGGGACCTCAGATGGAACTAACAATAAGATGTATGTGCTGAATATATAAAAGCTCAGTGAGCTCCACACTAAGCTATAGGAGCAAGCTGTAATACAGGAGAACTGGGACAGCACTTACCTCTACCACGATTAAAGCAAAAATGGCTGACCCAGCCCCGTCACCAAGCTCAAAACCCCTCTTTGCCTACCCCCAACCTTCACTCCCATAGGTTACAAGAATACTCCTATAATACCTTACTGTCCTGCCCCCAGCCTAATGAGGTTTAACCCGCTCCTCTCCTATTCTGTCAATTTGTTCTCCTAATCAGTGTAAAGTGTGGTGCTGCACATTCCAGTGTTAAATGGAGAGTCCATAGTCTGCTAAACTTTAATTCTGCTACACCTCGCTCAAGTTATTACAGTATTCCACAGTAAAGTCTGGTTAACCATTTCTGTGTCACTCTGCATCTGCCTACACCTCCAGTGGTAATCCTCTCCTTGTAATTCATCTGCCAAACATTAGAGGCAGGTGAATTGTAACACCTAGTCATTCATTTTTCTGTTGACCTCATGTTTTCGCAAGAAATGGTTAGCAAGATAGTGGTCCTGTGTGCAATACTGCACAATATTATTATAAGGAGTGATGTGCCATTGCCAGAACAAGAAATCTTGCGGCCAGAGGATGAGGAGCCAGGGGTTGGGCATTTTTGTGGGCCAGGAAAACAGACAGGGCTACCAGACCCGACACAGAATTGTGTCCCTATATTTCAGGTATGTTTACAACATGTTTTTTTTTTTTTTTAAATATATTTATTGAAGAGTTTTTCAAGCGTATACATGTAGATACATAAAATGCAAAAAGAAATGTACATACAACAAAAGATTAATGCGTATTAGGCCTGAGAAATATGCGCATATGGGGGGGAAGACACAAAAGGGTAACCGAGATGGGAGGGGGGGGGGGGGGGGCGATGGGGGGGGGGGTGAGGAGATGAGACCAGTTAAGGGCGAGTATTAGGGCCAGCCCATAACACTCCTAACCACATCATGTTGCTAGTGCCATAAAGAATAAAAAATAAAAAAATAATATATAATTAATAAAAGAAATGAAGTTATTATGATATACCAATTGTAAGCTTAATCGGATATAATAGTTTAATTAAACCGTAGTATATGATTCATAAGCTAACATAGAGCAGTTCAATGTTTCCAAGATATGTTGTTTGGTAGATACTGCCAAAGATTCTATTAGTGGGCTCCATTTGCGACAAAACTTTCGCGTACTGAAAAATGGAGATGATAAAGCCGATTTTCTATCATAAAACAATAATTGTAAAAGTTTCTGCTTAACTTCCGCAATGGAGGGAGCAGATCGTTTGACCCACCTAATCAATATGCATTTTTTCCCAAGTGTGAGGATCACACTGAGAAGAGGGATATGTGCAGGAGTAATCTGCCAGTTTGTGAAGTTTAATGTGAGGCAAGCTAGCTTATCTGGCGCTATGTTTATTAGAAATATGCTGTTAATATATACAAAAAGTTTGCACCAGAATTTTCTAATTTTTCTGCATTCCCATACACAGTGCGCAAAAGAAGCGAAGGCTTTCCCACATTTAAGGCAGTCGCCAGATTCGTCAATTATCATATGTGATCGTTGAGCCGGTGTGATATAAGCCCTGTGCAAAAATCGCAGGTGGACTTCCTGGAAGTAAGCTGATGACAAAAATTTCAATGATTTTTCACAGGGTTGTGTAATATCAGAAATGGTAATTAAATCAGGAATGTCACCTTTCCATTTCAGCAATAAGTTATCCCATTGCGTAGTGGGTAGGCAGGATATCAAAATGGCATATAGATATTTTATCCTAAATGGGCACGACTGGGAGGAATGCAGGAGAATATCAATATCTTGAGACATAGAGTTAACCTTAGAGGGAGATATTGCATGGGTCGAGGCATGATATGAAAGAACAAAGTGACGCACCTGGAAGTACATGTATAAGTGTCGAGGAGATAAATCGTATTTTTGACACAGCGCAGAGAAGGAGAGCAAGACTCCTCCCGGGTCAAACACCTTGTAAAAGGAATCAAGACCTTTTTCCTTCCAGAGGGAGTACGTGGTATTGTGGAGCGAGGGCGGAAAATTTGGGTTGCCCCACAACGGGGTAAATTTAGAGAAATGAGGGTCTCGGTGACATTTTTTGTTAATGGCCAACCATGCATAATAAGTGTCTTTAAATAGTATATGGTTTTTTAAGTGGGGAGGTATCTGGGAGTGGTGCGAAAGTATTAGCGCACTAGGAGCGTATGGAGAAAGTATTGCTGAGTCGAGATCATAGTCTACATAGTGGGATGTTGCATGTAGCCAATCAACAATGTAGCGAAACTGGACAGATAAAGAGTATGCTTGAATATCAGGGGCCGCAAAACCTCCTTTTGCTTTAGGGTATTTTAATTTTTGTCTAGCTATACGTGGTCTCTTGCCTTGCCAAAGGAATTTAGAAAAAAGTGCTTCGAGCCTGAAGGTATCTTTATCAGTCAATGAAATAGGAAGCATTTGCATTAAATAAAATAATTTGGGGAAAATGACACTTTTTAACACTTCTAACCTACCCATGAGAGATAAAGGTAAGTCCATCCAGGAGTCTAACTTAAGGGCGAGGTTTCTTATGATAGGAGAGTAATTAATTTTGTACAGATTAAGGAGATCAGAGCAAACGTTAATACCTAGATATTTAAAATGGGAAAGGGTTATTTTAAAGGATGGGATATCAGTATGGGACAGTATAGAAGGAGTTAAATTGCCTAGTAACAGAAGTTCCGATTTACTAACATTTATTCTGTAACCTGCCAATTTTCCAAAGGAATAAATCAATTGTAATAGGGACGGTAGAGATTGTTCTGGGTTTGATAAAAACAAAAGTGTGTCATCCGCAAATAATGCTATTTTCAAAACTTGTGATCCAATTGTGATACCAGTTATAAGTGGGGAATTACGAACAGCAACAGCGAGAGGCTCTATTGATAGATCAAAAAGGAGTGGGGAAAGGGGACAGCCTTGTCTCGTCCCCCTTTGTAAAACAAAGGCAGTTGAGAGTAGGCCATTGCAAGAAATGGAGGAAGACGGTGTTGTATACAATGTGCGGATAACAGAAATGAAAGAATCAGGGAAACCAAATCTATGTAATATTTGGAAGAGATAGGGCCATAGTAAAAGGTCGAAAGCCTTTTCTGCGTCTAATGATAATATAAGCGCTGGAGGAGAGATTGAAGAAGAGTTGGCATGTTGGATGACCGAGAGGACCCTCCTCAGATTTACTACTGAGTGTCGCCCATTTATAAATCCTGTTTGGTCTTTGTGGATAAGTATAGGCATGACTGGCTTTAGTCTCTGCGTAAGGATAGATGTAAAAATTTTAAAATCCACATTTAGTAGTGAAATCGGCCTATATGAGCCCGGTAAGGAAAGGTCTCTACCCGCTTTGGGTAACACCTTGATTATTGCGTCAGTGAATCTATCTGGAAGAATCCCCTCGGTCATGATTTTGTTAAAAACCGCCTGTAAAAGGGGACTAATCTTATGTGACATGAGTTTGTAGAATTCATTTGTGTAGCCATCCGGGCCTGGGGCTTTGCAAGGTTTAAGCCTATTTATAGCCATTAGGATTTCAGAAAGAGTAATAGGAGAAGTTAATGCATGAATCATTGTCTTTGGTACTTGGGGTAATGGGAGACTGTCCCAAAAACATGGGGGGTATTCATCATGTGGGGAAAGTGTATCTCCTTGATCAGGCGAAGAATACAAGGATATGTAGTATTTACGCATAATGGCTGCAATCTGGGCATTAGAGGAGGTATAAGAGTTATCCGGGTTTTTGAGGGGATGGACCACCATTGGCTTCCTTGTTCCCTGCAATAGTGAGGTGAGGAGTTTACCTGTTTTATTTCCAAATCGGTGAAATTTATAGCTAACATTAAACTGATACTTTTCTCCGCTTAATTGTAAGATATCATTAAAGGTAGTTTTAGCTTCATTATAAGCTGTTCTGGATTCCAGCGAGGGATTTGTTTTAAAAGACTGATACTTCACTGTTAAATTGTTTTGGGCTTCCAAGAATGACTGGTTAAGCTTTCTCTTTAGATGAGAGTAGTAAGAAATCACTTCTCCTCTAAGAACTACTTTGGCAGTTTGCCAGAAAAGAGATGGATTTTCTATTTCGTGCATTGAATTATCTTGTCGAAAATTCTCCCAGACTTCTTCGCATTTACTTTTGAAATTATCAGATTTCGCTAATTGCGAAGGGAATTTCCACAAAGGGGGGGAAGGCTTTTCCACTTTATAAGCCAATTCAACCCAGACCAGTCCATGATCCGAGATAACAGGCGGTTCAATGGAGGCCTGGCGAATGTTAGGAAATAATAGGGAGGCAACCAATACATAGTCTATGCGTGACCAAGAGTTGTGCACCATAGAAAGGCATGTAAACTCTTTTTCTGTGGGATTTAGAGCTCGCCAGACATCTACCAGTCTTAGTCTTTTGGCTAGCCACGGCACACCTAACGTGGGAAGAGGACGGGATCTACTTGTAGGGTGGGATTTATCAAGATATATGGAGGATACTAAATTAAAATCCCCACACAATATTAGGGAAGAAAGGTCACAAGAGTGTAGTCTGGCCATGATTTTTGTAAAAAAGGTTTTTTTATAACTATTAGGAGCATAAACGGAGCATATGTGATAACTTGTATTGCCCAGTTTACACTGCACTAGCACGTATCTACCCTCTGGGTCAGCCTCTGTTGACAATACTTCGATTGGGAGGGAGCGTCTTGCTAAAATTGCTACACCACAAGATTTTGAATTCAGGGATGCTGCTCCTAGTAAGGACCAATTCAGCATCTGTAATTTTTTTGTTTCATTTAGAACCAGGTGCGTCTCTTGTAAACATGCAATGTCAATATGTTTTTTGTTCAAATAGGACAAAATTTTTCTCCTTTTGGCAGGTGTATTAATGCCTCCTACATTAAGTGTACATACCTTAATCGTAGCCATATAACAAATAAGAAGGGTATATCGTCTGGCACATATAACTTATAACATCATGTCTCATCTCTGAAGGGATAGAAGGTAAATGGGAGGGAGGGGAAAACACAAGAGGAAAAAGGACACTGACAATGACAGGGGCGACAAACTTACAAAATATGGAAAAAATAATATTAGACAGCAATAACACATGTAATGCATATAACATTACCAAAATATTTAAAACTAGTAATAATAACCGACTTCGGGTGAAACTGCAACAGAAGATGGTTATAATAATAAGAAAACGAAATGGCGGCCGGGGCTTCTCCGCTGCCACCAGCAACTTTTTATCAAACAGTAACATTAATGAAATATTTTTACACGCTCACCAAAAGAACACCAACCCGTGTATTATAGGGCACATCTAAGTGTGTCTCCTAGGCTATACTTTAGCTGGAGATCACCATATTAGTTAGCATAACTGAAACCTGAAAGGGGTATGTAAAACAAACACTATTAAAGAGTCACCCAGGCGGATCATCTGTAATATCCTGCGCTAGTGAATCCTCCTCTTCTTTAATATATGCTTCAGCATCAGCGGGATTAGTAAAATCCTTTAAAGAGGATCCTTGAAAAATTCTAAGTCGAGCTGGGTAAAGCATAGCAAATTTCCGTTTATCTTTGGCTAGAAAGGCACAAACAGGGTTGAAGGCCTTGCGGAGGCGAGAGAGTTCGGCCGAGTAATCTTGAAAGATCCTCATAGGGGTACCCTCCCATTGGAGATCTACTTTACGCGAGGCCCTCCATATAGCATCTTTGTGAAGAAAGTTCAAGGTTTTAAAGATGACCACACGTGGTTTATTTATTCCTGCACGGGCCTGGTCCCCCATTCTGTGTACACGTTCTATTACCATATCAGCACACATGCCTTCCACATTAAGCATTTTAGGGAGTGTATTCCTGACAAATTGCTCCAGGCTGGGACCTTTAAAAGATTCGGGTAGGCCAATTATTCGTAAATTGCACCTGCGCGTGCGGTTTTCAATATTGTCCATCTTGTCGATGAGAATCCTATTGTCTTTCTCTAGACGCCCTACCGTGGATTTTAGTTGTTCAACTTCGTCTATGGTGACTCCTAGTCTATTCTCCGTAGCGGAGACTCTACTTGAGAGTTGCTGCAATTGCAGAGTAATATCCCCCACTGCTTTCTTCAGCAGAGGGGCCATCGTATCCTGTATTGCGGTTACCAAATCTTTATAAGTTAGGGGGGTACCCGGAGTTGCAGCATTGTCAAGTGCCTGTATTTGGGAGACATCGGAGGTGTCTTTGCTTGCTTTTTTAGCTGCAGGTTTTACTGGGCTAGAGTCCAAACTGGACGGGGGTGTTTGATCCGCCCTCCTTTTGTCCTGCCTCGGGGGTAGTGCTGGTGGATGAATCTTAGCAGTAGCTGGTGGGCCCAAGAATTTCTCCATGGTGCTTATAAATCGTGCAACCTGATGTGACTGTCGTTGGTATCTGGTCTTATATTGTATTACCGGCAGGGTAGAAGGTTTCTCTTGTCGCCTCCGTTCTCTCCGTCAATAACTATGTTATGACAGGAGATCAGGGAGCACTTTAAACAAAATGTCCGTAACAATAATAAGGTGCCTAGCACTGTGCAGGGAACCTGTTTGTTCTGTTGTGTTGCTCTCATCCACCGGGTCGTCGCTGTCCGCCGCCGTGTAAGTCTGAGCCTTAGCACTCCTTGCTACTTCTCACAGTGTATGCGGGTGACAAGCTGGGTGGAAGGTAGTTCGCTACGGTAGGTATCTAATGGCCAGTGTGTTACAGTGCAGTGATCTCAGCTATCGGAACGCCGCTACCCGGCGCCGCGTAGGCCTGATCTTCAGTATGCCGTGCTAGCGTGCACAGCGTATACGGGTAACAGGCTGATCGTGGGAGAGAGAGTCCGCTACGGGGGGCAGCTCCCAGGGAGCCTTTAACTTGTGCTGCGGCTATTTCAGTCACCGGGGCACCACTACCATCCGCCGCGTGGGCTTGATCCTCAGTATGCCGTGCTAACTTGCACAGCGTGTACGTGTGGCAGGCTGATCGTGGGAGAGAGAGTCCGCTGCGGGGGGCAGCTCTCAGGGAGCCTTTATCTTATGCTGCGGCTATTTCAGTCCCCGGGGCGCCACTACCAGCCGTCGCGTAGGCCCGTGTATTTACTCACCGCGTATGCGGGTGTCAATTGGCGGTCTGATCTGGCGGGGGGCCCTCTGCAGGAGGTGTTTGATGCCGGTGTCCAGGGCTTAGAGTCCAGATGATCTCTCGGTGTGCGTTGGGCGGTAAAGGCTGATGGCAACGGAGGAGCACGCTGGAGTTGCTGCTTACTCCGCCATGCCGGAACCGGAAGTCCATGTTTACAACATGTTGTTGCAGTAAAAGCTTTTTTTTTTAAACAATAAAAACCTATAATATGCTTCTACTTTGTAAACAAATGTTCAGACACAAAGAATTTAAACAAATGTTTTGTATACATTTAAAAAATATATATTTTAGGACACATACAGTTTAATATTGCTCAGAATAGTGTTGCCTTAATACAATAGTGTTAGCTTTTAGACAAGAACAAAACCTAATCATGTCCCATTTGAAAATTACCTTACCAAATATTAATGAGCAACAACAGTGGGGATTAAAAAGTGTGTAGCATAGGATTACATAAATTATGTGAGGTACAGTGTTAATTTTTAAAATATTGTGTGATGATAAGGCTGGAGTACATTGTTGACACATTTACAAACTTTGACAACTTTGAAACCAATTTTGTATTGCCAATTACAATAATCAAACATCATGTAAAACATATGAAAAATAGTTTGTGCAGTACGTTATTGTATGTGTCAACCATTTAATTTGTTGGTTTGTAGTGCTATCCAAAATACTAATTGACAAAACTGAAACCTCATGTTTGAAATGTGACTTCAATCATTCTTGACTTTAAAATCCGGACGTTTATTACCCTTATTATCAAACAATGTTATCCAGGAAGATGTTATGTAACTTAAATCCTATAACTCTGTATATGCCCGCATTACAGTAGCAAGTTTTTTTTTTACCCTTCATAACCACCTGGACTGTTCAGCTGAGAATACAATGAACCATTTTTTGTGTGAGCATTTGTTCCCAAATTGCTAATCTTCGCAAATGCAAATGCATAACCATTATGTTCTCCATGTCATGTACATCTGCATCAATAAACTTTATTTGTATTTATCAGCATCATAGCTGTTGACCAATCATTAGCATCCACACTATATAAATATTAACAATTATCTTAAAAAAGCCATTGGCACAATGCGAAAAGCTGCATTCACACAGTGGGAGCTGCTGCTGCTTACTGCAGTGATGAACCGCTGCATAGGCGGCACAGTGCCATTTGTTTTGAATGCACGGAAATGTGCAGCCTATGCTGAGGAATAAAGCTCAACTCCCGGTGGAGCATGGTTCAGACCTTCGTCGCCACCAGCCAGAACTACTTGTGAGCATATGCATGCAAATAGCAGCCCGTAAGTATTGCATACATACAGTAAGTGTTTATGATAGTGAGTGTTTTTATGGCATGTCGAATTTAGAGTAAAGGATGTAGGTATTAGCGTATTAATGTTTATATGTTCAGGTGAGTGATTCAGTATGTGACTACTAAATATCGTTGAAGATGGATTTTTTAATGGTGTATTGCTTATTTTTCAATAGTGTAAAGTACTGTAAGTAAGAAATGTTTATTAAAGCCTTAAGTAATGTTTATTCCTTTATCCTTAGGCCGAACACAATGGAATTGGAGGAAAGCAAGAAGGCCCACCCAGCAAGCCCCCTCCCTCTCAGAACCTCCCTCCCCCTGGAAGAAGCAGCCCTCTCTGCCCCTCCCTCCCCATCAGAAGTCGCCACCAACTCAGAATCTCCTTCCCCCTGGAAGAAGCTGCCCCATCTGCCCCTCCCTCCCTCCCCAAACAGACGTTGCCACCTTCTCTGCCCCTCCCTCCACCCTGGAAGATTCCAGCACCACTGCTCCTCCCTCCCCACCACAAGTTGCCACCCCCTCTGCCCCTCCCTCCCCCTTGGAAGATTCCAGCACCTCTGCACCACCCAGCCCACCATAAGATGGCACCCCCTCTGTCCCACCCAAAGATGGCACCACATCAGGTGCAGCAGGACCCCTTCAGGCTGCCCACACTGGGGGAGTGGCAGCAGAAGTGGCGGAGAAGACATGTGCAGCTGATGGTGAAAGTAAGTACATAAACTTTTAAAACACTTTACTTAACCTTTTCTTACCTGTGATATAGGACAAAGTATAACAATTGATCAGGAATGTGTTTGTTGGGTGATATGTTTAAGAACAAAAAAAAAAAATCTATGTTGCTTTTTATATACTGCATGTATTTTAAAAATAAAAAATATATTTGAGTTTTCTTTTGGATAAGTAAAAAAGGTAGCATATGTAACATCAATGGAGGGTGTGACAGATTTGTTAGACTCACAATGAAGGTTTGTGTGTAGTATTGTTTTTGTTATAGCATTTATACTGGATTATAGTATTGAAAGTGTTATCTTTAGAAGCCCAGTAAGGAGAATATTGTAAAAATAAATGCAGCACATAATGAGTGTATGGTTTTTAGTAGAGATGTGTACCGGACACTTTTCGGATTTTGGGTTTTGGTTTTGAATCTGGATCTCTTTTTGTGTTTGGGATCTGGATTGTTTTTGCCAAAACCAGCCTTTCGGGTTTTGGTATTGGATCTGGATTTTTTAAACTAGAAAAAAACATAAAACCAGCTAAAATCACAGAATATTTTTTTTTTGTTCCTACCGTATTATTAACCTCAATAACATTATTTTACACTCATTTCCAGTCAATTTTAACCACCTCACTGCTTACAATATTGTTCACCAAGATAGGCCAAAGCCTGGCTGGCTAAAATAAGCAACAGAGCAGCGACACAAACACAAAGCAGTAATTTACAAATTAGTACTGTATTAGCAATAACCAATTAAACCAACTCATGCCTATTCTCAGTGCCCAGTCTGTACCTCCCTCCTGGGGGCCCTGGGTCACTGATGACTGGCACTCTGTGCCCATGTAAAGCCCAGATCAATCAGCCTTTTTGTTGAGCTGCTCCCCAAAATCTCCCCAATCACAAAAAACAGCATTCCGTGCCTGCTTAGTACAGTGTGGATTACTTTGGGACACAGTTAAATATTGACCAGGTTACAGTGCTGGTCGGATACAGTGAGGATCAGACACAGTGCGGGTTACAGTGCCGGTTGGAAACAAAACAGGTTACAGTGTGTGTCAGATACAGTGCAGGTGGATACAGGGCAGGTCGAAATACAGCGTGGGGTGGATCAGGGGCGGATTGGGAACAAAAAGCGGCCCTGGAAAAATTTGTACTAGTGGCCCCACATGGGCAGCACCAGAGGTGTAAGATCTAGCCATGAGCCATGGCAGCAGCACCCTCCCCCCAAGACTTTCCAGATAGTGGGCATGTCCAGCATCAAGGGGGAAGTTAAAAAGAACTAAAATTAAATATTATGAGCACATTATATGATACACCTTCAGAATTTAGGAAACTATATCATTCTTTAGAAAGATATATTTTCTTGCTTATTACACCAACCGTATCCTAATCACAATTCACTCAATCTTATATGTCAGCCAAGCAGGCAGACAGCGCATACACTAGATCAGCCGTGGCCAACCTGTGGCTCTTGAGCCGCATGCGGCTCTTTCTTTATTCAAATGTGGCTCCCGAAACTTAAAGTCACCTGACCACAACAGATCCTGGAAACTGGTGCACTCCAACAAGTCACACAGCAGCACTACGGCGACTGAAAACTGAGGAAGCCAGATACTGGGCTGTAGTGACATATGAGGGTGGGCTGGAGTGACACAGAAGGTTCCTGGTAGGAGAGACATAATGGGGGAGCTCGCTGGAGTGATACAGGAGGGTGCTGGCTGGAGTGACAAAGGAGAATCCTGGCAGGAGAGACACAATGGGGAGCTGACTGGAGTGACACAGGAGGGTGGTGGCTGGAGTGACACATTGACACATGGGGGAGCTGGCTGGAGTGACACAGGAGGGTGCTGGCTGGAGTGACACATGGAGGAGCTGAAGTGTATAATGTGAATATGGCTTTTTCAATAAATTTTATGTGGATCTGGCATTTTCATTGTATTTTATACCAGGGGTGTGGCCTAGCAGGCACAAGGTCATACCCTATTTTTGCACACGCGCCTTTGGCTTGATGTTGGCTCTTTGACGTACCTAACAAGATTTGTTGGCTCTTTATCTCTGACTGGTTGGCCACCCCTGCACTAGATCATCTGCAATCACAGGCTAAGTGGCAAAGTAATTTTCATATATGCAAATTATTTTGCATCTTACTCATTAAGTCTATAAAAAGGACCACATGTCCTCAAACAAAACAGGCCCCGCGGGTGCGTCGGCCCACCGGGAATCTTCCCTGTGAACCCTATGGCCAATCCGCCTCTGGGGTGGATACAGTGAAGGTCAAATACAATGTTGGTCGGATACAGTGTGGGTAAGATACAGCACGGGTTACAGTGCAGGTCAGATACAGTGCAGGTTATATACACCAATAGTGCACTTACTGTGAGAGAGGGTCCTCAGTGCAGTGTTGTCAGCGGTGTCTTCAGTGTGGTGGTGCCAGCAGTGTCGGCAGTGCAGGGTTGCCATGGTGTCCTTAGAGCAGTAGTGTTGACAGTGCAGAGGTGTCAACGGTGTCCTCAGAGCGATAGTGTCGGCAGTGCAGGGTGCCAATGGTGTCCTCATTGCAGTAATGCCAGCAGTGTTGGCAGTGCAGGGGTGCCTGCGGTGTCCTCAGTGTGGTGGTGCTGGCAGTGACGACTGTGCAAGGGTGTCAGCGGTGTCCTCAGTGTGGTGGTGCCAGCAGTGTTGGCAGTGTAGGGGTGCCAGCGGTGTCCTCAGTGTGGTGGTGCCGGCAGTGTCTGCAGTGCAGGGGTGCCAGCGGAGTCCTCAGTGCAGTGGTGCTAGCAGTGTTGGCAGTGAAGGGGTGCTGGAGATGTCCTCCATGCAGGAGTGCTGACAGTGTCCTCAGTGCAGGGGTGCCACCGCTGTCCTCAGTGTGGTAGTGTTGGCAGTGCTGGGGTGCCAGCGGTGTCCTCAGTGCGGTGGTGCCAGCAGTGTGGGAGTGTTTGATGCGTCCTCAGTGCAGGAATGTCGGCAGTGTCCTCAGTGCGGTGGTGCCAGCAGAATCATCAGTGCAGGGGTGCCAGCGGTGTCCTCAGTGCGGTGGTGCCAGCAGTGTTGGCAGTGTATTAGTGCTGGAGGTGTCCTCAGTGTAGGAGTGCCAGCAGTGTGCTCAGTACAGGGGTGCTGTCAGTGCAGGAGTGCCGGCAGGGTCCTCAGTGCAGGAGGGCCAACAGTGTCCCCAGTGCAGGGGTGCCAGCACAGTAGAAGGGTCGGCAGTGCAGAGGGCAGTGTCGGCAGTGCGGGCAGCAGCACTGTTAGTGCTTTGGGGGCATCCATTTTGCCCATAGTAGACTATGGGGAGACGCTGATTGGCTGAGAGCCGTGGCAGGTGGCTCTCTCAGCCAATCAGCAGTCTTCCATAGGTTTCAATGGAGACTGGCGTCAAAGTCAAAACCTCAGGATCTGACAGCAGGATCCTGAGGTTTTGCCTCAAATGGGGATCCGAGTCAAGCAGGGAGATCCGAGCCTGAGTGGGATCCGGGCTCAGATCCCCATGTTCGTGCGGGTTCGGTTCTCAGGGAACCGAACCGGCTCATCCTTAGTTTTTAGTGATTGTAGTGTTTGTGTAATTAAGATGGTATTTGTCAGGTATTTCAGATACATGTAACATGATTTTTTGCCTGAATTTGTGCCTCTAAAAACAGTTCACTGTCAAGAATAATACCTAATACAGTGAGCTGGGGAAGTGTGGTTTGTACCTGGCTTTTATATTGCATAATGTCTAAAAGTAATTTATATTTTTATATAAACATTCATTACAGATGCTGAGGGTGGAGATTACAATGCAGGGATCCGGATAGTATATACAGTATATATAGAGATGCATCATCACTTGGAAAGTGTTAAAATGGAGAGTGATACAGTAGCAGCCAATCAGCTCCAAACTGCCATTTTACAAACACAGCCTGTGACATGGCAGCTAGGAGCTGATTTGTTGGTACTTTAACACTCTCCATTTTATCACTTTCCAAACAATGATGCATCTAGCCAAAAGTGTTTAATGTGTATATAATCTATGTCATCTATTCACTGTTTTTACAATCTTGTAATATTTTTTTTTTCAGGGTATTGTGCAAATAGGACAAAAAACATAAATATTAAACTGATATGTTTGTTGCCTTAATTGCTGAATGTCATTGAACAAATACATTGTCAAACTCTTCAGTTTGCAGTGTTTGATCACATTTCAATTCCTTAGGCTGATTGGTTGCTTAAACTTTTAAATAAAAAAAACCTCATTGTGCACTTGTTTACAAACTAGCGATTGCAATGCACATGTACGACAAGCTCCCTGATGCAGGCAATGTAATTCGCAACTCTGCGAACGCATCGCTCCTCTGCAATTTGAAATGGTAAACACCTCTTTTGTGCACTGTTGCACATTTTGTGCAATTGTGCGTAATAAGCATGATTTTTCCTTGTGAACGTACATGTGGGTTACGTTCGCAACATTGCGTTCGCTGCATACAAATGCATACAACAGCAATCAGGTCTGAATTAGGCCCAAAATCTGTAGAGCCAATACAATGAGATCTGTAGAACCTTCCACCTAATCACCTGAATGAAAGATGGCAATAAACTTTTCAAAGTAACAGCGATAAGTACAGCAGTGGCCGCAACAGACAGGTATGGCATTACTTGTTTAAAGTTACAGTATCATGGGGGATATTCAGTTGTTAGCAAACAAAAAAAAAAATAGCAACTGGGCAAAACCATGTTGCACTGCAGGTGGGGCAGATGTACAGTGTGCAACGAGAGTTAGATTTGGGTGCGTTTAAAACTGAAATGTAAATTTCAGTGTAAAAATCAAGCAGGCAGTATTTACCATGCACAGAAACAACATAACCCACCCAAATCTAAACCTCTCTGTGCATGTTACATCTAACGCACGATTTTTCATAATTGTTTACTTTTTGGTTTGCTAACAACTCTGAATTATACCCCATGCCAACAGTGATCAGGTTGACGTGATAATTTCAACAACCAAACTGCAACATATTTCATGACCACATGCTCATGATGTCGACAGTGAACATGTTGACATTCATTATGTTACCTGGAAGACAAGTTGACATGATGAACTGTCAACAAAGCCTCCCTGATGGTCTAGTGACTTCTTATAATCTCCCGGTATCAGTGGTTGCTCTAATGTCTTCTTCTGGGTCCTGTCCCTAACCCTAAACCTAACCCTGCCCCTAGTGACTAACCCTATCACACCCCAGCATACCCCAGCATATCCTTAACCATTCACTAATCATTGACATCTTGTATACAGTTTTTCAACTTGGAACATTTCAGATGTTGAAATTGTGAAAGTGTTGACAGCTTGAGGATGTCGATATAACTGACTACAGTTTGAACTATGGTGACATTGTGGTGTTGACATTTTGAATATCTGCTTGGTTACTGTAGACCATTGACTTTAAGCAATTAAAATTTGCAATAATCCCATATCATGGTTATACCAAAAGAAGGTAAAGACACGATGCTGCCATCTAGCTATAGACCAATCTCTCTTCTAAACGTAGATGTTAAGTTGTATGCAAAACTTATGGCCAACCGCCTGGGGCCGTTATTGTTGAGTGTGTTCCATCCTGATCAGGTTGGGTTTATAACAAGTAGAGAAGCGAGGGATAATACTATTAAAGTTATCGATTTGATAGCTTATTCCCAATCGGTTAAGGCTCCCTTAATGCTTCTCTCCACGGATGTGGAAAAGGCCTTTGATCGGGTGGACTGGGATTTTATGGGGGCAGTCTTATGACATCTGGGTCTAGGGCAGTGGTTCTCAAACTCGGTCCTCAGGACCCCACACAGTGCATGTTTTGCAGGTAACCCAGCAAGTGCACAGGTGTATTAATTAGTCACTGACACATTTTAAAAGGTCCACAGGTGGAGCTAATTATTTCACTTGTGATTCTGTGAGGAGACCTGCAAAACATGCACTGTGTGGGGTCCTGAGGACCGAGTTTGAGAACCTGTGGTCTAGGGCATACTTTTCTACAAAAGATTCTTTCATTGTATAGGGCTCCTTCGGCACAGGTCATAGTAAATGGTATTCTCTCTGACCCGATACAAATATCAAATGGTATGTGGCAAGGCTGCCCGCTCTCACCCTTGATCTTTGTATTATGTATAGAAGCTTTGACAAAAGTGATCAGGGGAAACACCAGCATAGCTGGCCTGCAAGTTGGCAATATCAACCATCACCTGGCACTCTTTGTGGATGACTTGTTGGCAATCATAACCAATCCTACAATTTCCTTGCCCAGTCTTATGGAAGAATTTGCACATTTTGGCAGATTGTCTAATTTCAAAATTAATTATTTCAAATCTACTGCACTGAACATCACACTCCCGGCCTCAATGGTTTCAACCTTGTCTAACTCATTTCCGTTTGCATGGCACCCTTCTCACATTAAATACTTAGGGACTTTGATCCCTTCAATACTCAACACAATAATTTCTATTAATCACATCCCTCTCTTTCATAAACTGCGACAAGAGAAGAAGCATAGCTCACGCAGAGATTTTCTTGGCTTGGACATATAAATCTAGTAAAAATGAATGTACTCCCCAGATTGCTGCATCTTTTTCAAACTATCCCATTGAGACTCCCCCCTCAGTTTTTGTCTGAAGCCCAAAAGGCAATTAGTCGCTTTGTTTGGGGTGGCCGGAAACCTAGATTCAAGCATAGTTACTTGTTTAGACATAAATCTCGGGGTGGCCAACAGTTGCCTATGATCTCAGCATACTATCAAGCTATGGCTTTGCATAGGATTATTGATTGGTCACGCCCAGGCCCTGATAGAGAACAATGTGTTGATTTGGAGTCCTTATCCACAAAACCTTAACTTACATGCTGTTCCATGGTCATTCAAACTTAGACGCTCATTACATCCGACAATAGGACCCACTTTGGCCTTATGGAAGACGCTTTGCTATAGGCATGGAATTTCATCAGGGAAAACATCATGTTTGTCTATCTTTGACAACGTGATGTTTCCCCCACGAATCTCAAGTGGTATAGGTCCTAGATAGGTGAAGGCAGATATGACGAGGGCTAACCATTTGATTGCAGATGGCAAACTCAAACCTTTTTTAGAAATCTGCAAAAATGAGAATATACTTGCAAAGGATTATTGGTTTTATATTCAGTTGCGTCATTTTATTTCCTCACAGAGAGGAGTAACTGAACTCTACAAGGCCCTTACAACCTTTGAGTCCATGTGCATTCAATCCGAGACCCTCACCCATATAATATACGGGTATTTGCAAGATTCTTATACATGGTTATTTCCAGGGAGTTCCTCTTTCTGTGATGCATGGGGTAAGGATTTAATACACCAGGGAATTAAGGTTTATTGGGACATATTGTGAAGTTATAATGCATTGCTGTACCAGTCTGGAAATTGTGGAAACACAATACAAACTGTTGACTAGGTGGTACAGATGCCCTTCTCTCTTACATAAATTCTACCCCTCTGTTTTCCCTTTATGTTGGCACTGTTGTAGAGATAGAGGCACGTTAATTCACATTTGGTGGGACTGCCCCTCAATCTCCCCTTTTCGCAATAAAATTATAGAGCTGTTGACGATGATAGTTGTTTTCCAGGTGCCAATTGGCCCAGACTTCTGGCTGCTTTCACACTCCAATATTCCTGCTGCAAATTATAAAAAGTATCTTCTTAAGCATTTAAACAATGCAGCAAAGCTATTGTCTCAGTGCACTGGCACTCTGTGGTACCACGACAATGTGGGAATGGCTCCAGTGTATCGATTTTTATATGCATATGGATGATATTTTATATGCAGCACTAGAGTAATATTCAGATTATATGGCCACCTGGTTTATTTGGATGGAATTTCAGACTACCGAGACCTATGCTGCATCTAATGTAGGGCCTTACTACCTAGACACTTCATTGAGATGATCATCGAGCAGTGCCTGAGTTCTTCCCCACCCTACATCTCCCTCTTCTTCTTCCCCTTGTCTCCCCCCCCCCCTTTTTATTAGCATTTTTTTTATTGTTATCTGTTGGATACTTTTTTTCTGTTCTTGTTTTATTATATTTGATAACTTTTCACGGTGGGTGATTGTCCTTCCACATGTCAATGTGATTCCAGTTGTATTGTCAATATGTTCTTGTCGCTATTTTATGGAACTTGCCATTATTTCTGTATGTTTTTCTTAAGTTCTACGTGGAGATCATTATTGTTTCCATACATGAAAAATGAAAAAGAAAGAATTTATTAAGAAAAACAATTGCAATAATTATTGGTTATTTGGAGACATTTTAAGGAATCTTTTAGATTTTAGAAAGAAAAGAAAGTTGCTCTATTATATACTCTATTACATATCGTATCTAATTTTATCTTTATATAGATAAAATAAGTTGGATGAAAACTTACTCATTTTTGGCTCCCTTTTGAGTTCAGATATCTCAATTATTTAGTTCCAAGTTTTGCAGGTGTTTTAGGAGATGTTGAAGGAGCAGTTTTGAGTTCAGAAAATGTATTTCTTGATGCATCCTTATGTCCTGTTAGTGGATGGCAGCGTGAAACTAGGGGGTATATTTACTAAGATTAATGTTTCTCCCGATTTAGTTAGAGTTTTGACTCGAATTTCATCGTTCGTGTTTTTCTGCAACCTTTTGTGCTCATAATCAGTAATTTACAAAGCTACTGCATTTTTGGTTTTCGTATTTTCCGATGTCTATGGAATTAATATTTTAAAACACATTTCGGTTTAGTGTTGTTCAGCTGGACATGGGAGGTTGGTACTTCAGATTCGTAATTTTAGTATTGCGGCTGTGGGGTTTTTTCCGCAGACATGTTTCCACTTGTACTTTAATTTTTGTCACTCGGTCGTGATTGGTTGAGTTTCAGAGGTAGGAGTGTCTTTGTGCAACCATAAAAATATGCCCCAAACCACTCAAACCTTGTGGGTTTAGCTAGTGGAGAGGTGAGAGGTTGTGTTCTGTGGAGTTGGTGAGTAAGTTGGTGGATTGGTGGTTTTTGGTGATTTCTGAGTGCTGTATTGTATGTGAAAGTAGTTTTGTCATTCTTGTTGTGTAGTCATTTATTAGTTTGTCTGAGTTTTGGTCCTTGTCTTATTTAATTTAAGACTCTTGTCAGTGTGTGTGTGTGTGTGTGTGTGTGTGTGTGTGTGTGTGTGTGTGGTTGCTGTGTGCTGTGTAGAGGTAGTGGAGGACTGTGTTGTTTGCTCTTTATTTCTCAGTGTTCATTGTTGTTTGTCTTAATGATGACTGACTGAGGTGAGTGAGGTGGAGGAGGTGAGTGATGTAGAGGAGGTGAGTGAGAGGAAGGAGGAGGTTAGTGAGGTGCAGCCTCTAGTGACAGTGATGTAGCTCCGCAGCCATGCACCACTAAGACTGGCTGCAATGTGAAATTTAATTTTGATGAAAATGTGGCTTTGGTGCGTAAGCTGATGAAATAACATTGTCATCTGTTTGGGCCTGAGTCATTGAAGGTGACATTGCGCAAGAAAACTGTCTTGTGGTCCAAAGTTGTGGCGGCTGTGAACAATGAGGGCATTGTCAAGTGGACAGAGGACATATGCCGCAAGTGCTTTTATGACATCAAGCGGCGTGTCAAGGCTAAAATGGCCAAGGAGGCCAAGTCAGCTCGACAGACAGGTGGTGGTCATCCATTCGTTGCTACATACAGTATCTGGAGTATGAGGAACCCATGAGGAGCCTAATACCTCCAGAAGTTGTGAGGGCTACTTATGTTCGGGATCCGGACTGGCCCAGGCAGGATGGTGAGTGTACAGTATTTTATGTGTTAAAAGTAGAGATGTGTGGCGAGCACTTTTTGTATTTTGTGTTTTGGTTCTAATTCCACTTTCATGTTTTGGTTTTGGTTCGGTTTTGCCAAAACCACCCTTTCGTGTTTTGGTTTTGGTTTTGGATCTGGATGATTTTTGAAAAAAAACATAAAAACAGCTAAAATTACAGAATTTGGGGGTAATTTTGCTCCTACGGTATTATTAACCTCAATAACATTCATTTTCACTCATTTCCAGTCTATTCTGAACACCTCACAATATTGTTTTTAGGCCTAAAAGTTGCACCGAGGTGGCTGTATGACTAAGCTAAGCGACACAAGTGTGCAGCACAAACACCTGGCCCATCTAGGAGTGGCACTGCAGTGGCAGACAAGATGGCACTATTCAAAAACTAGTCCCCAAACAGCACATGATGCAAAGAAGATAAAGAGGTGGAATGAGGTAGCTGGATGGCCAAGCTAAGCGACACAAATGTGCGGCACAAACATCTGTCCCATCTAGGAGTGGCACTGCAGTTGCAGACAAGATGGCACTTAAAAAAACTAGGCCCCAAACAGCACATCATGCAAAAAAGAAAAAAAGGCGCAATGAGGTAGCTGTATGACTAAGCTAAGTGACACAAGTGTTTGGCACAAACAACATGGGACGTGCTGGAATTTGCCCAGCTGTAATACACGCACAATATTGGTGGCACAGGATAGCGTACCCCTAAACCACACACACACACACACACACACACACACACACACACACACACACAGCAAAGCCTGTAAAATTAATTTGGATAATAACCCTTTTATTTGGAGCTATTATAATAATACTAGGTGATTCATCCCGCCCTATGGGTGCTCTTCACACTGTCGTAAGCAACAGCGTATACAACTGTAACTGCCTCATCACTGGAATGACTGATGGACAGGACACTACCACTAGTCTGATGCAACACTACAACACTGTAAGGGACTTGTAGTTGTTGTTATAATTATTATAATACTGTAGCAGTGGACATATAGCAGCAGCGTATATCGTCACTGGAATGACTGATGGACAGGACACTACCACTGGTCTTATGCAGCATAGCACAACACCACTTTATACAGCTACACTGGATATATGGCAGCAGAGGACACCAACACTGTGACTGGCTTGACTGATGCAGCACAATACACTGACTACACTGGACTGGACAGCACAACACAGCACCACTTTATACAGCTACACTGGATATATGGCAGCAGTGTGACTGGCTGGACTGATGCAGCACAATACACTGACTACACTGGACTGGACTGAGCAGCACAAGACTCGCCACCCCACTTTCCCGCCCCAACACAGACACTGAACACTGAGGACACGTCCTCTCAATACACTCTCTGACACTGGAGTGAAAATGGCCACGACGCGCGGCTCCTTATATGGTATCCAAATCCCGCGAGAATCCGACAGCGGAATGATGCCGTTTTGCTGTGTTTGGGTTTCCGAGTAAGGCGGGAAAACCCGAGCCTGGCTCGGAACCGAATTCGGAAGGCAAAGTCCGGTAGGGTTCAGCTCTATGAGAACCGAATCCGCTCATCTCTAGTTAAAAGGTTGTGTTTTTTTGGTGGTTTTTTTTGTCCATATGTACTAGTGATGAGCGGGTTCGGTTTCTCGGAAACCGAACCCCCCCGAACTTCACTTTTACACGGGTCCGAGGCATACTCGGATTCTCCCGTATGGCTCGGTTAACCCGAGCGCGCCCGAACGTCATCATCCCGCTGTCGGATTCTCACGAGATTCGGATTCTATATAAGCAGCCGCGCATCGCCGCCATTTTCACTCGTGCATTGGAAATGTTAGGGAGAGGACGTGGCTGGCGTCCTCTCCGTTATTGTTGAACTTGATTGTGCACTATTGCTTAATTGTGGGGAGGGCTGGGGAGCAGCTGTATAATATAGGAGGAGTACAGTGCAGAGTTTTGCTGATCAGTGACCACCAGTTATCCGTTCTCTGCCTGAAAAAAAACGCTCCATATCTGTGCTCAGTGTGCTGCATATATCTGTGCTCACACTGCTTAATTGTGGGGACTGGGGAGCAGCTGTATTATATAGCAGGAGTACAGTGCAGAGTTTTGCTGACAGTGACCACCAGTATACGTTGTCTGCCTGAAAAACACTCCATATCTGTGCTCAGTGTGCTGCTTTATTGTGGGGACTGGGGACCACCAGTATAATATTATATAGGAGGAGTACAGTGCAGAGTTTTGCTGACCAGTGACCACCAGTATATAATATATAGCATTACGGTACAGTAGGCCACTGCTGTACCTACCTCTGTGTCGTCATTAAGTATACTATCCATCTAGATTCTATACCTGTAGTGCATTTCAGTTGTGCAGTTTGCTGACACAGTGACCACCAGTATATATAGCAGTACGGTACGGAAGGCCACTGCTGTACCTACCTCTGTGTCGTCATTAAGTATACTATCCCTCTACATTCTATACCTGTGGTGCATTTTAGTTTTGCAGTTTGCTGACACAGTGACCACCAGTATATTATATATAGCAGTACGGTACGGAAGGCCACTGCTGTACCTACCTCTGTGTCGTCATTAAGTATACTATCCATCTACATTCTATACCTGTGGTGCATTTTAGTTTTGCAGTTTGCTGACACAGTGACCACCAGTATACTATATATAGCAGTACGGTACGGAAGGCCACTGCTGTACCTACCTCTGTGTCGTCATTAAATATACTATCCATCTACATTCTATACCTGTGGTGCATTTTAGTTTTGCAGTTTGCTGACACAGTGACCACCAGTATACTATATATAGCAGTACGGTACGGAAGGCCACTGCTGTACCTACCTCTTTGTCGTCATTAAGTATACTATCCATCTACATTCTATATACATTCTACATTCTAAACCATTTTAGTTCTGCAGTTTGCTGACAGTGACCACCAGTATATATAGCAGTACTGTACGGAAGGCCACTGCTCTACCTACCTCTGTGTCATCAAGTAAACTATCCATCCATACCTGTGGTGCATTTCAGTTGTGCGCAGTATAGATAGTAGTAGGCCATTGCTATTGATAGTTACTGGCATATAATTCCACACATTAAAAAATGGAGAACAAAAATGTGGAGGTTAAAATAGGGAAAGATCAAGATCCACTTCCACCTCATGCTGAAGCTGCTGCCACTAGTCATGGCCGAGACGATGAAATGCCATCAACGTCATCTGCCAAGGCCGATGCCCAATGTCATAGTAGAGAGCATGTAAAATCCATAAAACAAAAGTTCAGTAAAATGACCCAAAAATAAAAATTAAAAGCGTCTGAGGAGAAGCGTAAACTTGCCAATATGCCATTTACGACACAGAGTGGCAAGAAACGGTTGAGCCCCTGGCCTATGTTCATGGCTAGTGGTTCAGCTTCACATGAGGATGGAAGCACTCATCCTCTCGCTAGAAAAATGAAAAGACTTAAGCTGGCAAAAGCACAGCAAAGAACTGTGCATTCTTCTAAATCACAAATACCCAAGGAGAGTCCAATTGTGTCGGTTGCGATGCCTGACCTTCCCAACACTGGAGGGAAGAGCTTTCGCCTTCCACCATTTGCACACCCCCTGCAATTGCTGGAAGGAGCACCCGCAGTCCAGTTCCTGATAGTCAAATTGAAGATGTCACTGTTGAAGTACACCAGGATGAGGGTATGGGTGTTGCTGGCGCTGGGGAGGAAATTGACAAGGAGGATTCTGATGGTGAGGTGGTTTGTTTAAGTCAGGCACCGCGGGAGACACCTGTTGACCGTGGGATGAATATGGCCATTAACATGCCTGGTCAAAGTACAAAAAAAAATCAGCTCTTCGGTGTGGAATTATTTCAACACAAATGCAGACAACAGGTGTCAAGCAGTGTGTTGCCTTTGTCGAGCTGTAATAAGTAGGGGTAAGGACGTTAACCACCTAGGAACATCCTCCCTTATACGTCACCTGCAGCGCATTCATCATAAGTTAGTGACAAATTCAAAAACTTTGGGTGACAGCGGAAGCAGTCCACTGACCACTAAATCCCTTCCTCTTGTAACCAAGCTCCTACAAACCACACCACCAACTCCCTCAGTGTCAATTTCCTCCTTACCCAGGAAAGCCAATAGTCCTGCAGGCCATGTCACTGGCAAGTCTGATGAGTCCTCTCCTGCCTGGGATTCCTCCGATGCATCCTTGAGTGTAACGCCTACTGCTGCTGGCGCTGCTGTTGTAGCTGCTGGGAGTCGATCGTCATCCAAGAGAGGAAGTCGGAAGACCACTTGTACTACTTCCAGTAAGCAATTGACTGTCCAACAGTCCTTTGCGAGGAAGATGAAATATCACAGCAGTCATCCTGCTGCAAAGCAGATAACTCAGGCCTTGGCAGCCTGGGCGGTGAGAAACGTGGTTCCAGAATCCACCGTTAATTCAGAGCCAACTAGAGACTTGATTGAGGTACTGTGTCCCCGGTACCAAATACCATCTAGGTTCCATTTCTCTAGGCAGGCGATACCGAAAATGTACACAGACCTCAGAAAAAGACTCACCAGTGTCCTAAAAAATGCAGTTGTACCCAATGTCCACTTAACCACGGACATGTGGACAAGTGGAGCAGGGCAGACTCAGGACTATATGACTGTGACAGCCCACTGGGTAGATATATTGCCTCCCGCAGCAAGAACAGCAGCGGCAGCACCAGTAGCAGCATCTTGCAAACGCCAACTCGTTCCTAGGCAGGCTACGCTTTGTATCACCGCTTTCCAGAAGAGGCACACAGCTGACAACCTCTTACGGAAACTGAGGAAGATCATCGCAGAATGGCTTACCCCAATTGGACTCTCCTGGGGATTTGTGACATCGGACAACGCCAGCAATATTGTGCGTGCATTACATCTGGGCAAATTCCAGCACATCCCATGTTTTGCACATACATTGAATTTGGTGGTGCAGAATTATTTAAAAAACGACAGGGGCGTGCAAGAGATGCTGTCGGTGGCCTGAAGAATTGCGGGCCACTTTCGGCATTCAGCCACCGCGTACAGAAGACTGGAGCACCACCAAACATTCCTGAACCTGCCCTGCCATCATCTGAAGCAAGAGGTGGTAACGAGGTGGAATTCAACCCTCTATATGCTTCAGAGGATGGAGGAGCAGCAAAAGGCCATTCAAGCCTATACATCTGCCCACGATATAGGCAAAGGAGGTGAAATGCACCTGACTCAAGCGCAGTGGAGAATGATTTCAACGTTGTGCAAGGTTCTGCAACCTTTTTAACTTGCCACACGTGAAGTCAGTTCAGACACTGCCAGCCTGAGTCAGGTCATTCCCCTCATCAGGCTTTTGCAGAAGAAGCTGGAGACATTGAAGGAGGAGCTAAAACAGAGCGATTCCGCTAGGCATGTGGGACTTGTGGATGGAGCCCTTAATTCGCTTAACCAGGATTCACGGGTGGTCAATCTGTTGAAATCAGAGCACTACATTTTGGCCACCGTGCTCGATCCTAGATTTAAAACCTACGTTGTATCTCTCTTTCCGGCAGACACAAGTCTGCAGAGGCTCAAAGACCTGCTGGTGAGAAAATTGTCAAGTCAAGCGGAACGTGACCCATCAACATCTCCTCCTTCACATTCTCCCGCAACTGGGGGTGCGAGGAAAAGGCTAAGAATTCCGAGCCCACCCGCTGGCGGTGATGCAGGGCAGTCTGGAGCGAGTGCTGACATCTGGTCCGGACTAAAGGACCTGCCAACGATTACTGACATGTCGTCTACTGTCACTTCATATGATTCTCTCACCATGGAAAGAATGGTGGAGGATTATATGAGTGACCGCATCCAAGTAGACACGTCAGACAGTCCGTATGTATACTGGCAGGAAAAAGAGGCAATTTGGAGGCCCTTTTACAAACTGGCTTTATTCTACCTAAGTTGCCCTCCCTCCAGTGTGTACTGCGAAAAAATGTTTAGTGCAGCCGCTCACCTTGTCAGCAATCGGCGTACGAGGTTACTTCAAGAAAATGTGGAGAAGATGATGTTCATCAAAATGAATTATAATCAATTCTTTCGTGGAGACATTCACCAGCAGCAATTGCCTCCACAAAGTACACAGGGACCTGAGATGGTGGATTCCAGTGGGGACGAATTAATAATCTGTGAGGAGGGGGATGTACACAGTGAAAGGGGTGAGGAATCGGAGGATGATGATGAGGTGGACATCTTGCCTCTGTAGAGCCAGTTTGTGCAAGGAGAGATTGATTGCTTCTTTTTTTGGCCCAAACCAACCAGTCATTTCAGTCACAGTCGTGTGGCAGACCCTGTCGCTGAAATGATGGGTTCGTTAAAGTGTGCATGTCCTGTTTATACAACATAATGGTGGGCGGGAGGGCCCAAGGACAATTCCATCTTGCACCTCTTTTTTCTTTAATTTTTCTTTGCATCATGTGCTGTTTGGGGACAATTTTTTTGAAGTGCCATCCTGCCTGACACTGCAGTGCCACTCCTAGATTGGCCAGGTGTTTGTGTCGGCCACTTGTGTCGCTTAGCTTAGTCACACAGCGACCTTGGTGCGCCTCTTTTTTTCTTTGCATCATGTGCTGTTTGGGGACTATTTTTTTGAAGTGCCATCCTGCCTGACACTGCAGTGCCACTCCTACATGGGCCAGGTGTTTGTGTCGGCCACTTGTGTCGCTTAGCTTAGCCATCCAGCGACCTTGGTGCAAATTTTAGGACTAAAAATAATATTGTGAGGTGTGAGGTGTTCAGAATAGACTGGAAATGAATGGAAATTATGGTTATTGAGGTTAATAATACTATGGGATCAAAATGACCCCCAAATTCTATGATTTAAGCTGTTTTTTAGGTTTTTTTGTAAAAAACACCTGAATCCAAAACACACCCGAATCCGACAAAAAAATTTCGGTTAGGTTTTGCCAAAACGCGTCCGAATCCAAAACACGGCCGCGGAACCGAATCCAAAACCAAAACACAAAACCCGAAAAATGTCCGGTGCACATCACTAACATGTACTGCATATTTTTTTTTTTTAAATGCTACAAGTCACTTTCTGCATGTGTCTTATAGTTGTGCTGTTTTAAATGTTTTTTTTAATTGTTAATTTTTCATTTGGCACTTAATAAATATATTCACATTAGTGCAGTTATATATTGTTGTGTATGCATATATTGTAATACTGAGCACCTTATTCTTGTTGGTGTAGGTTTTTTTATGTTCAATTTATAAATTATAAATTTATATAAATTTGTAAAAATTTGCCATAGTTTGGTGTTTTGGTGAAGTTAGT
Organism: Pseudophryne corroboree; assembly: GCF_028390025.1. Taxonomy (NCBI): domain Eukaryota; kingdom Metazoa; phylum Chordata; class Amphibia; order Anura; family Myobatrachidae; genus Pseudophryne; species Pseudophryne corroboree. The sequence goes on along the minus strand of NC_086453.1, from coordinate 242,098,673 downwards.
GTATTTGCCTATGTATTTGTTATTGTTTATGTCTATTTTTTGGTCACTTTGTTTCAAAAAAACAACACCACCTCTTTTCCTGTTTTGTTTGGTTGAGGCCATTTTATTATGGTTTGGTAAAGGACTAATTCAATCCTGTACATGTTGTAGGGTCATTTTGCTAGGTGAAATAGTGTTTTTTTAATTGGTTCTACATACTGTTTGCATTGAAAAATACTTTTAAATTTAAATATTTAAATATTCTCAAGCTGATCTCCCTGTTCCGTCTAATGTCTCTGCTCACTCTCCTCGTAAGGTAGGTCCATCAAGGGCAGCACAACCTGGTGCTTCAGCAGAACAGAAATGTAGGGCAGCCACATGGTCTTCCATCAACACATTCATTAGACATTATTCCTTTGATACCTTTGCCTCTCAGGACGCTGAATACGGGCAAAGGATTCTCCTGTCCAATTAGGAGTGTCCCCACCACTAAATTGCTTTGGGACATCCCAATGTTATCCTGTGGATAACCTGTGGACTCTGCTGGAGAAATATTCGTTATGGTAAAACTTACCGTTGATAACGTTATTTCTCCTAAGTCCACAGGGATCCCACTCTGACTCACCTGATTTGAGGATCCTTTCACTCACTAACCTCTTCCTTCTTGTATGGAGGGGTGTGCATGTGTGTTCTTCTCGCCTGATTAGGGCTTTCTATGATGCTCCTGCCCTGAGCTTTGGAAAAACAACTTATTTGCATGAGCCAGGAGGCAGAGATATATGGATGGGCCCATTGCATGCTGGGAGGCCGAAAGCTTTGACCGTTTGGTGCAAATTTGCTGTCATCTCATCATATCACATTGTTATCCTGTGGACTTAGGAGAAATAACGTTATCAACAGTAAGTTTTAACATAACAAATATTTTGTGGGTGTTATTTTGTGGTTTGTCCATGAAACTAAGCACATTGATCAGTTATGTGTGTAGTTATCTATATTTTGGTTTATGAGAAAGTCCAAACAATATATACTTAAACAAAGGAATTGTTTATTTTTAAGTTTAACAATGTGTGTATATAAATCAAATAAAAATGTCCAATTAGGCATAATAATTTCCATGGCAACTTTGAGCTTTTTAAACACATGTTCCATTTTTTTTCCAGTGGCCAAAAAGACGGCAACAGTGCGCCCTGCCCCCACTCAGCCAGACTATGAGGATGATGGGGAAGCTGGTATTTATTTTAAGTATGGGTTTTTTAAGAAAACAAATGCAGTGCATAATATAAATTGTTGGTTTTTGTTTAGGACCATCCACACAAGGGTTTCCTCCCAGAAAGCGGCGTCCTGATGTTTCAAGCAGGTCAAGACATAAGCACCACAAGAAACACAGCCAGGATGTGCACACCAGACCACAGGAATCACCATCACAATGGTGCATTTCTAATGTATCATCAAGGCCACCACTCTTACTATTGCAGGGCTACGATCAACTCGGAATGACCCCCATTACCACAGCAAAATATGTGTATGGTTGTATATTTAAAAAAAAAACTTTTAAAGCAATATTAAACAGTGGTGTTAGCGTTTGTATTTGTGTAACGTGTTATGCTTGTTAAACCATTAGAAAGCGACAAGTCTAATAGACTATAGAGGCCATCATGTAAATGGACTATTTTTAAGATTGTATGTTCTTGCCACCAACACCTTTTTTTTTATTAAATATTTTTTATTTGATTTTACAAACATACAGTCAAAAAACTATAAAGAAAAAATTAGAAACAGGAAAAAATAGAAATATGGTATGCAGTAGTTCCAGAATATGTCCAAGATACATCATGTATGCATAAATATAAAAAAAAAAAAAAAAACATAATACAATAAACCGGCGTGAGTCTATTCTTAATAGACAGCACTAAACAAAAGAAATATGGACAGCGCATAAACTGTAACTATATAGTAAAACATAACACATAAACAAATCGGAGTTGCACATATCGCGATGTACTGTAGTAAGTATCAGATCAAACACATAAATCGAATAATATTAGGGTGCAGACATAGAGAGGGTCTGATTGTAAGGGGAAGAGAGCCACCTATCCCATATCTTATAGAATTTATCAAGGGCTTTTCTACATATATATACAAACTTCTCATGCAATACAGACAAAGTCACCAGGGGTATCCAGTTACTAACAGTGGGGCCCGTTCGTGCCATCCAGGAGCATGCTATTAGTACCTTAGCAAGTGCACATAAGTTAAAAATATATCATCTAGAGCAGGGGTGGGCAAAGTGCGGCCCGCGGGCCGGATGTGGCCCGCGAACTGATGGGAGATCAGTGTGCAGGCTGGTAACTGTGTCTGGGAAGGGGGAAGCTGGTAACTTTGCCTGGGGAGGTGGGGAGCTGATTATTTGGTCCAGGGAGTGGGAGAAGGGGGGCTGATTATTTTGTCCAGAGATGGGGGGAGCTGATTATTTTGTCCAGGGAGGGGATAGATGGGAGGGAAGATGATAACTGTTATCTGGCCCATACACTTGTGAGATATCAGGTACAATCCTTCGATTTCCACCGCATTTGTGAGATAAATCGAAGGATTGTATGCACATTTTAGGTACCATGTAATGCGATGCGTGGTCACAATATTTTCTGTGTGGCCCTCGAGTATTCGCTGGAGTGTCAAGTGGCCCCCCAGCTGAAATAATTGCCCACCCCTGGTCTAGAGTGTACATCCAGTATTTCTTCATCAATCACTGCAAGAGTGCAGACAGTGGGGGTGAGAATATCAGAAGGTACTGTATACCTGTAGAAATTATAATCTTAATAACAGCTTGCCAGAAATCATTTACTACAGGGCAGGGTCAGAGCAGGTGCAAAAAGGTGCCACCAAGAGAGGCGCACTTCGGGCATCTGGAATCACCACGCCCTCCCATTCTAGACAACAGAGTAGGAGTAATATATATTTGGTGTAGTATATACAGGTGTATTTATTGAAATCTATCAGAGGTAGTAGCGGAACGGGAGGCCCCTAGGGCCATATCCCAAGCATTGGATGAAGTGGGTCCCAGGTCAGCCTCCCATTTAATTTTAAGGCTAGGAAGGGAATCAGCATGGGCGGGCACCGAGCCAGTGATGTGCAGTGGGGTGAGGCAGGTGAGGCAGAGCCTTTCCTGTCATACTAACGTTTGTGCCAGAGTTTTGGATGTATAAAATATATGAAAAATACAAAGAATATGTTTGAAATATGTTATTTGCATTATTCTAATAATTTTTATAGCCAAAACTCGGGAGTAAAAGGTCTATGGCAGGTGAGGCAGTGCCTCACCTAGCTAACTTTTATGCTCATCTCTGATTAAAAGTAACCAAATTTCCAGGAGATTATACTGCTGCACCTGTGCATAATGCACAGTTGTACCCTTTGACTCATAAATTGCTTGTAAATCTGGTTCTGGTGCTAGCCAGTGGCTCGTGAGCTATTTAGCTCACCACACATCCCTGCACCGAGCAGAGCAGAGTAGAGAACAGAAACGGATCTAGAAAGCCCAGTGAACTTTAAAAGCACATGAACAGGAGATGACTGAATAAGAGGTGGCGAAGCACCAAACAGATGAGCAAGCAGATGACGGAGTTGAAGGTATCGGTAAAAAGGCGAGGCAGGCAAGTGAAAATCAGTACACAATTGGTCAAATGATTTTAAAGCACCTGACATGTATAATTGACCAATGGATCTCATGCCCCAACATCCCCATATCAAGTCCATCTGCAGGGAGTCAAATTCGCAAAAGGAATACGTGTGAATCAGAGGGGTGTCAGGGTCCCACCCCTCCCCTTGCATCAAACGATGTACTTGTCTCCATATCATAATAGCTTGTTTAACAAGAGGCATAGTAAGAACAGTTGTATTATCACTCAATTACAGTTGTGTTGGCGTGAGGCTTATCGTAGTATAAAGAAGCAGTTGGGATATCAAAGAATCCCCAGCAGAGTCAGTGTCCCAGGAAATCAAGTGTGACAATTGGGCTGCCATATAGTACAACTTAAAATTGGGCAGAGCAAGACCACCCAACTGGTGGGGTCTTGTCAGGGTATCCAATTTAATTCTGGCTCTACGATTAGCCCAGATTAATGAAGATAAAAGACTATAAATTTTAACAAATATGTTTTGAGGGAGATAAATGGGGGAGTGTTGTAAAATATAAAGTAGTTTGGGTAATGCGACCATTTTAATAAGGTTAACCCTACCTGTAACGGATATAAATTCAAAGCAGTGAATTGTGTGGATTGATTAGTTATCCATATACCAAGGTATTTAAAGGAATCCACCCAGCAGAGAGGTAGGCCCCCAGATGGACCAGCAGGACAGATACCCCTAAAAAGAAGGATGCAGGATTTGTCCCAATTTATGGTCAAACCAGAGAATCCCCCAAAGGTGTTAATGATATTCAAAACATATGGCATAGTATTGGAGTAGTCAGATATATATAAAAGGATATAATCTTCATAAAGAGCAATTTTGTCCATCCTATCGCCCATCCAGAAGCCCGCCACCTGTGGGGAGGATCTAATAACAATAGCCAATGGTTCTATGGCAAGTGCAAAGAGGATTGGAGACAGTGGGAATACCTGTCTCGTACCCCTCTGTAGATCAAAACCCGAGGAGACATATCCATTAATTGAGACCCTGTCAGTGGGTGCAGAATAAAGCAATTGAACCCACCTTATAAAACTGGGTCCAATGCCCAACCTATCCAGTACCCCCCACAAATACCCCCACTCCACCGAAATCAAACGCTTTAGCAGCATCAAGAGAAACAATAATTGAGGAGCAGGAGTCCTCGCGGGGGGACCTTAAATAAGTATATAATCTACGTAAGTTGGGTAGGGTGGACCGACCCAGCATGAACCCCGTCTGATCCTCATGTATTACCTGCAAGATCATCAAACTCAATCTAGTAGCCAATATTTTAGCCAGAATCTTCACGTCAGTTGTTAACAACGAGATTGGACGGTAAGATTCTACCTTCTCTGGGTCCTTATCTGGTTTTATAAGAACAATAATCAAAGCCTCCGCCATGGAAGTGGGTATTGTACCCAATTCAAATAATTCATTCAAAAGTGCAAGAAGTTTGTGGCCATAGAAGTCAAAATGTTTTTTATAAAGTTCAAGTGGGATCCCATTTAACCCCCGGAGATTTCACACTAGGGAATGATTTAATTGCAGTTTCCAGTTCTGGAAGTGTCAGGGGAGAATCTATAAATGAGGTTGCATCAGGAGACAATGCAGGTAGGGAGATCCCGTCCAAATACCTCAGGACCTTTTAGAACTATATAACGTCTTATAATATGATACAAAGTCCTCCACAATGTTGGAGGTCTTAGCATGGATCATGTTATCAACAGTACGGATAGCAGTCACAGTGTTAGAGGCCCTGTCAGTGCCCGACAGTTTTGCCATAAAGCTCCCAGGACTGTCCCCTGTTGCACAGTATGAGTGTTGAGTGTATAACAGACGATATTTAGCTTTATCAGTCAGACAAGCCCGCCATTCAGTCTGAGCATGCAGCCACCTTGCCTTGGTAGTGGTAAGACTCTCAGTAAGATAATTAATTTCCAATGTTCTACACGCTGATTCCAGCTTCTGTTCCTGGTGTTTATAATCTTTTTTTCAAGGTTGCCACTGCTTTAATTAATGTGCCACGCAAATACGCCTTAAAAGCATCCCACAGTACATGAGTGGATGCTGAGCCCTCATTGATCTCCAGGAAGGCCCCCCCACATCCCCTCCAACTCGGCTCCAGTGCCCATTTGTGTTAGCCAAAAGGGGTTAAATTTCCAAAACAGCTGATATCTGCTATCTCCCATATCTAAATATAACACCAATGGTGAATGATCCAAGATACCCCTGGTGACGTATTGAACATTCACTACTTTAGATAACAAACATTTAGTCATTAGGACAAAGTCTATCCTAGAAAAAGATGAGTACATAGTAGAGAAGCATGAGTATTGACGTGTGTCTGAGTGACGAACTCTCCAAGCATCTATCAAACCCAAGCTCTCTAATAACAATGCAAAATTACTGCGACATGCAGTAGAGGTGGAAGAGGACATTCTAAATCTATCCAGCGCGGGGTCAACAACATTATTAAAATCGCCAAGACATACAATAGGAACAGTAGGATATAAAGCCATAAAATCAGCTGCCTTTTTAAGAACATCTGAAAAAAAAGAAGGGAGGATATAGATGGCAAATAACAGCAAAGACATGGAATATACCTGGCATTTGATAAAAACGTACCTGCCCCATTGGTCAATGTGTACCTGATCAAGAACAAACGGGATTGATCTTCGCGCCAGAACTGACAAGCTCCGAGAGTGAGTAGTGTGAGTAGAGTGGTAAGCCCAACCCACCCATGGTTTCTTAAGAGACATAACCTTTGCCCCAGCCAGATAAGTCTCCAATAAACATACCACGTCCGTGTTATATTGCTTAATATGTTGGAGTACGAGGGATCTTTTAACTTTATCATTTAACCCCTGGACATTCCAGGACAATATCTTAATTTGATTAGAGGCCATAGGTCGATATAGCATAGTATAGAAGATCAATCCTGAGCATCCAATATATACTGACCGTACTGACTCAAAAACTGTCAAATAACTCACACCAAAAATACAAAAACAGAAAAAATAAAAAGAGAGAAAAGAAAATAACAGACACACATCCCACCCATCCCTACCCCCCACCCCATATACCTGACCAAACTGTGGCATACCTATTCCCAAAAACATTTACCCGTAACAAATTAAAACAAACCTAATATGTAGAGGCAATGAATACTATGACCAAAAGACAAGGTGTAGGCCACCCACCATCAAACAAGGACAGTGAGAGAACCCCACCCCGAGCCCTCCACCACAGCAACAATTTGTAGGAAGAAATCAATAGCGATAAACATAACATTCAACCTGAGTGTCACAAGACAGCAACAATGAAATCACCATTTAGAAACGTAACAGGATAAAGAGTAGGCATCAATTATCAGCTGCAAGGGCCCGTCTAGCAGGGGCCCAATGATCCAGCCAGATGGCAGCCTCACGAGGTGTAGCAAAGAATTTTGTCTCTCTCCGTCAGCCACCACCCTGAGCCTAGAGGGAAAAAGCATTGCATACTGCAGGTTAAGTTCTCTGAGCCGCCTCTTGGGATAAATTGTGCATGGTCTTTTTGCACCTCCAGTGCAAAGTCCGGAAATGTAGAGATTTTGGAAACCGTTCCATAACATGGGACCTTTAGTGCGTGCCAAGGGCAACACTGCATCACAGTCTCAGTAGTAGAGAAACTTTGCAATGAGGGTGCGTGGTGGTGCACCAGGAGGGAGAGGCCTGAAAGGGATCCCGTGGGCCCATTCAACAGTGAAAAAAGGAGTAAACAAATCAGTGCCAAATAATTTCGCCAACCATGTCTCAAGGAATTTCTCCGGATCATTGCCCTCCTCTTTCTCTGGCAACCCCACAAAGCTAATATTGTTTCTTCAAAGTCTCCCCCCTCATATCCAGCAACTTGCCGTTAACATCAGATAACTGACCATCCATGGAGGTGATACGGGAAGTCATCAGTGAAATTTTATCCTCTAAAGTGGAAGTACGGGTTTCAACCTCGCCAACTCACTCCCTGACTTTCTGGAGGTCGTGATGTATTACGGCTAAGTCTGCTTGAACCTGGCCAATTTTGTCTGATAGACGCGACTCGCTAGCCGCTAGCGCCTCCAGTACTTTAAGTAAAACATCATTAGTAGCATGAGCCGAGGAAGAGGACTGAGTGGGGGAGGCTGGTGAATGGGTATCCACATCCCTATCCGGTGTTGCCGAATTTCTCCCTGGTGTACATTGAAACTGCACAAGCCTGGCCACAGCAGACTTGTGGTGGTTATGCACCATGATCAAGAAAGATGGGGCAAGGTGTAGCAGATAATACAGGAAATCCACAGTATCAGAGCAATAGTGAAGACTGCTGAACAGGAGCTTTTGCCCCAGTATTTGAGCTATAATCAAGCAGAGGCAGGGCACAGTCACCTTCCAGCAGAATGCAGGACCAGAAGACTAAGGAAGTAAATATGGCGTTGGGCCAGTTCAGGAAAAATATAAAAAATATAAAATAAAGGAGCTGATGTTGTGAGCATTCGCTGAGCCAGTGGCAGAAGAATCCAGGAAAGGGTTCACAGAGAGCAGTAAGTAAACATATGCACTGCTCTAGGAGTAGTAGGCAAACATATGCACAGCTCCAGGAGCAGAGCTGACACAGGGTGGTTTAGGAGAGCACTGAGTCCAACCTCGGTGAACACAGCCAGCAGGGGGGAGGCAGACTCACAGACCCACGCAGCGGTAATGTCCAGCGGCTCATGGCAGCGCGGTCTCACCACCCCGGGAGCGGCCGCAGTCACCGTCCTGGCTGTGAAGCAGCAGGGAGGAGACAGCACAGGGAGGCCGCGGCTGCTGGCGGAGACATGCCCCAGGGCAGCGGCGATGTCTTGCAGCGCACAGCGGCTCAGTGACACAGCACAGGGATCAGCCACGATCAGAGTCCCAGACACTCAGCATCGGGTAGGAGACACCACGGAGAGGCCATAGTTGGTGATAGAAACGGGCTTGAGGGCCGGGACCGGAAGTCACGCACCATCTTAGTGCTCATAGATCCAGGAGAGAGTAAGCGGACAAATACCAGCGAACTACGCACTGCAGACAGCCAACATAAGTCCCAAGGGGTCCAGGTACCTTCCCCCACCAGTTATGCAAGTTTGGGCTCGCAGGGGTACCTCAGGATATCTGTCACGGATAGTTGAGGTGGAGTGCGCCCAGCCAGAGCAGCTACTCCATGTTCCGCTTAGCCACGCCCCTCCACCAACACCATTTTTAGTCATCATTGAAATGTATGGAGTCTTTAATTGGTCAAATATACATTATAACATTAATTCACAAATTAACCACAAATGCTTTTTCATTACAGAACCAACAAATGAGGACAACATTCAGCAGGACCCCCATCATGGCACACAAATATAAGATACATTGGTTTTAAATTTAGAGGCAATCGATCCACCCATAACACCACCACCACCACCACCACATGTGAGTATGCCTCCAAGACAAATCACACCTGCACCACAAGTCAGTCCCCCATTACAAGTGCAAATACAGGATCAGGTTTTTTGGAGCACTTGCACAACATAGCAGGTAAATAACCTGGATTGTCTGCATAGTCAGACTCAATTTATAGGAAGTCTGGCACATTATCTACCCAGAATTAGTCACAATATAAGCATAGAAAATGTTCAAGTCACTAGAATTGCTAACACACTTGAATTAATGCGACCAGACAACACACATATGATTGAAACATTCCAGAGAATAATGGATGAACAACAGAGAGAGCACCAAAACTACCTCCACATTTTAAAAAGCAACCAAATATTACTCCAGAGCATCAGCTGCATTTTGGAGAGTCACACTACAGCAACAAGAGACCTCAATGCTACACTGAGTAACTTGAGCCAGCACCTCACAACAAGGAGAACAACCAAGCAACCCCAACTGCACTAATTTCCCCAGTTGCATCCCCACCAAGGTGCTCTACCCGTACACGGCCTGACGTCACTGAAAAAGGCACATCTTGCTCAAAAAGTGCCAAAAAAATAAGATATAGATGTGGGAGTTCATTCTGTTGGTTAAACAAAAACATGTTCAGGTTAAGTCTATCAAGGACAGCATAAATGCCATGTTTTATCATTATTAAAATGCCTTGTTTACTCTTAATTACAAAGGCATGATTTTTCATTATTATCAGGCCATGTTTTCACTTCTTTACAATAGCAATCATTCTTATTTTTACAAGGCCATGTTGTCACTTCTTTACAATAGCAATCATTCTCATTGTTACCAGGCCATGTATTTTCATTATGACAATGCCATGTTTTTTCTATAAAAATGTCATGATTTGTCTTTAAAATGTCATGATTTGTCTTTATAATAATGCCATGATTTGTCTTTAATACAATGCCTTGATTTGCATTTATTACAATACCATGATTTTTCATTATTACAATGCCATGTATACACATTATGAACATGTAACATTTTCTCATTATGTTGTTTTACTGCAACATTATGCTGTTTCTAACCAACCCGAAATACAAAGGCAAGAGTAAATGGCATGTTTTCTTATTATGTGGTTTGGCCACACAATCATGCAACCTTTACAAAACAAAACACAGTAAAAAAAAATTGTGGATTTGTTGCTTCTCTACCTTAATCAACCATTACCAGCACACATTATAGTAACTTTATACAACAAAAGAACATATATTACACATGCAGCAATTGTATTTTACTAATGCATTGTTTTTTTAAAGAAATGTATATGTGTTTTAAAGTAAACAAAAACACAAAAGCAACATAGTGACACAAATATACCTCCCTGAAACATGATGTTCTGTTAGTTCCTGCCTCCCTGCATCTGTACTCCAAGTGTCGCCAGATGGTTCTAACCCCTCTACTTGCTGACTGTTACCTTCTTCATCCTCCTCCTCCTCAACAACAACATGTGGCAGATGTTGTTGCAAACACATGTTATGAAGAAAACAGCAGCTGAACACAATCCTAGTCACCTTTAAAGGACTATACAACTAAAAGCCAGCAGACTTATTAAGAAACCAAAACCTAGATTTCAGCACACCAAAGCATCTTTCCATCACATTCCGAATGGCTTTATAAGCATGATTGTAATTGTGTTCAGTAGTGGAATCAGGGCACGACAAAAGAGTCAGAAGCCAAGAGAAACAGCCATATCCCCATCACATGAAAGAAATATATAGTATAGACTGTAAAGTAGGCATACAGCAACACCTTGGTTACATAGTGGGTACATTTTTTCTGCTAGCATTTAAAACATATCTAGTTACATACCCAGCAGCCATCCATCGGGCATTTGTCCGGCCTCAAATTTATCAAAGAGGGATAACTTACTGAGGATGAAAGAGTCATGACAGCCGCCAGGGTAACCAGCAACAACACTCATTATTTTTAGTTTTGCATCACAAACCACCTGTACATTAGTAGACTGATCTAAATGTCTATTGGTGTAAATGTACTGCCTGCCCCTATGTGGTCTCAGCTGAACATGTGTGCAATCTATCGCACCTAGCACATTGGGCATGCCAGCGAGGCGATAGAATGCTACCCTGACTGCATGCTACCCTGACAATATAAGCATAGAAAATGTTCAAGTCACTAGAATTGCTAACACACTTGAATTAATGCGACCAGACAACACACATATGATTGAAACATTCCAGAGAATAATGGATGAACAACAGAGAGAGCACCAAAACTACCTCCACATTTTAAAAAGCAACCAAATATTACTCCAGAGCATCAGCTGCATTTTGGAGAGTCACACTACAGCAACAAGAGACCTCAATGCTACACTGAGTAACTTGAGCCAGCACCTCACAACAAGGAGAACAACCAAGCAACCCCAACTGCACTAATTTCCCCAGTTGCATCCCCACCAAGGTGCTCTACCCGTACACGGCCTGACGTCACTGAAAAAGGCACATCTTGCTCAAAAAGTGCCAAAAAAATAAGATATAGATGTGGGAGTTCATTCTGTTGGTTAAACAAAAACATGTTCAGGTTAAGTCTATCAAGGACAGCATAAATGCCATGTTTTATCATTATTAAAATGCCTTGTTTACTCTTAATTACAAAGGCATGATTTTTCATTATTATCAGGCCATGTTTTCACTTCTTTACAATAGCAATCATTCTTATTTTTACAAGGCCATGTTGTCACTTCTTTACAATAGCAATCATTCTCATTGTTACCAGGCCATGTATTTTCATTATGACAATGCCATGTTTTTTCTATAAAAATGTCATGATTTGTCTTTAAAATGTCATGATTTGTCTTTATAATAATGCCATGATTTGTCTTTAATACAATGCCTTGATTTGCATTTATTACAATACCATGATTTTTCATTATTACAATGCCATGTATACACATTATGAACATGTAACATTTTCTCATTATGTTGTTTTACTGCAACATTATGCTGTTTCTAACCAACCCGAAATACAAAGGCAAGAGTAAATGGCATGTTTTCTTATTATGTGGTTTGGCCACACAATCATGCAACCTTTACAAAACAAAACACAGTAAAAAAAAATTGTGGATTTGTTGCTTCTCTACCTTAATCAACCATTACCAGCACACATTATAGTAACTTTATACAACAAAAGAACATATATTACACATGCAGCAATTGTATTTTACTAATGCATTGTTTTTTTAAAGAAATGTATATGTGTTTTAAAGTAAACAAAAACACAAAAGCAACATAGTGACACAAATATACCTCCCTGAAACATGATGTTCTGGTAGTTCCTGCCTCCCTGCATCTGTACTCCAAGTGTCGCCAGATGGTTCAACCCCTCTACTTGCTGACTGTTACCTTCTTCATCCTCCTCCTCCTCAACAACAACATGTGGCAGATGTTGTTGCAAACACATGTTATGAAGAAAACAGCAGCTGAACACAATCCTAGTCACCTTTAAAGGACTATACAACTAAAAGCCAGCAGACTTATTAAGAAACCAAAACCTAGATTTCAGCACACCAAAGCATCTTTCCATCACATTCCGAATGGCTTTATAAGCATGATTGTAATTGTGTTCAGTAGTGGAATCAGGGCACGACAATAGAGTCAGAAGCCAAGAGAAACAGCCATATCCCCATCACATGAAAGAAATATATAGTATAGACTGTAAAGTAGGCATACAGCAACACCTTGGTTACATAGTGGGTACATTTTTTCTGCTAGCATTTAAAACATATCTAGTTACATACCCAGCAGCCATCCATCGGGCATTTGTCCGGCCTCAAATTTATCAAAGAGGGATAACTTACTGAGGATGAAAGAGTCATGACAGCCGCCAGGGTAACCAGCAACAACACTCATTATTTTTAGTTTTGCATCACAAACCACCTGTACATTAGTAGACTGATCTAAATGTCTATTGGTGTAAATGTACTGCCTGCCCCTATGTGGTCTCAGCTGAACATGTGTGCAATCTATCGCACCTAGCACATTGGGCATGCCAGCGAGGCGATAGAATGCTACCCTGACTGCATGCCATTGAGACTACTGGGTAGGGAAGCAGACAGAGGCATCTATATGGGATTGCAAAGCATCCAACACCTGTGTGTAAAATTGGAAAAAGGTAGGGAGTGAGATGACTATAATTAACAGAAACACTGTGTAATCTAATAGTACTCAAAAACAAATATATATATATATATATGAGTATGTAAGGTATACACCACCTGTTTAGTATTTTAGAAAAAGGTGGGCTGTGAGATCCCAATAACTGTGCCAGACACAGTCTGAAAGCTGCCAGTAGCCAGAAATTGCAACACAGCCAGGAGTTTCTGCAGGCCTAAGACAGAGCAAGAGCGTGCTGTCTCAGGTTCTAGGTCCTTTTTGACAAGGTCATACAGACAGAAAATGTTGTTTCTACTGAGCCGGAACATCTGTATGACCTGGTCATCGGTCAATGTGTTTAAGTTCAAATGCCCCCTAAATAAATGAGGCCTGTGTAGCCTCCGAAGCACCTGTACAACCTGCTGACCATGTTCAGTTTCCTGACCCTAGTTTCTTCCAGACTGATGGCAGAGTCTCAGGAATACCACAGCACCCAGCACATTACTGCAAGCTATTTTTTGCAATGCTGTGACCAGGTAATCACCGCCTACAGAGAAGTGGGTTAGGGCTGTGCAGGGCTGCAGTTGCTTGTGCAGAGAGCTGCACAAACAAAAAGTTTGTGCAGTCTCTGCACAGCTCAGGACTTACTCACCCGCTGCGGTGATCTGGCTTGGAGCTGATGTCAGGAACCCTCCTCTTCAACGGCTGGACATACCTGCATTTTTGTTGACAATCCTTGAAAACAGTGAGTTGCCGCCGAGGTCTGCCATCTGCCTGTCAATCTTCTTGCGTTCACCGCTGCGAAGGGCTTCTTTGTAAGGTCCATCGCTCCGTGGCGATGGCCGTCGCTGGCGACAGACGCGCCTGCGCATTGCTGTCAATGCGCATGTGCAGTTCAGACCCATTCGCACAGCTGTGAGAAATTGCAGCGTACGAACGGGTTGGAACGACCCCCAATGTGTTTAGGCCCCTTTTAGATGCAACTGAATTCTGGTGTGATTAATGGGTAAGTTGGAACACATGTAAACAGACCAGCCCAAAGCAGTTCTATTTGAAAGCACCATTTTTTTAAGATTCAAGTTATTTTGCGGCCGCAATTAAGCTTTCCCGTTCGAGTTTACAAATACGAAACATTGGTAAATTACCATGTTGTATAAAGTAACAGCCACGTTTGACCAATGGTCTATTCATTCATATTTGTGTACTCAACTTGGAAAAACAATACGAATGGGCCAAACACTGCCGAGATTTGTGTTTAGTAAATTCCCAAGATCACATTTAGGAAAAAAAAACTAGAATGGATTCGGAAGCTTAGTAAATATCCACCTAGATTTCTGCAAGAGTGAAGAGCAATGTCAGCAGCTTGTTAGGAATCTGCATCATTATTGCCAGTACACAGCAGACAGACTTCACTTATTCACAGTGTTCTATATGTTAATGAGTATAAGTGTAAACTTTTAAATAAGTGTACAGTATTGTAAGTTATCTACTCTCTTTTTCTTTGTTTTACTTTTTTTAAATCAATATTTGTTATTATTTTTCTTATGTTGTTTTCATATTACAACAAAACCCATAACAAACAGACAAGAAAAATGTAAAAAAATAAAAACACATAATGGATATTTACAGTACAGGTTGAGTATCCCTTATCCAAAATGCTTGGGACCAGAGGTATTTTGGATATCGGATTTTTCCGTATTTTGGAATAATTGCATACCATAATGAGATATCATGGTGATGTGACCTAAATCTAAGCACAGAATGCATTTATGTTACATATACACCTTATACACACAGCCTGAAGGTCATTTTAGCCAATATTTTTTATAACTTTGTGCATTAAACAAAGTGTGTGTACATTCACACAATTCATTTATGTTTCATATACACCTTATACACACAGCCTGAAGGTCATTTAATACAATGTTATTAATAACTTTGTGTATTAAACAAAGTTTGTGTACATTGAGCCATCAGAAAACAAAGGTTTCGCTATCTCACTCTCACTCAAAAAAGTCTGTATTTCGGAATATTCCGTATTTCGGAATATTTGGATATGGGATACTCAACCTGTATATGCACAAATTATGGTCTCAGAAGAACTTTCAGACATATTAAAGTATTGCTGTAGACAACATCACATATATTAAATATAGGGGAATTTTGATATTGAGTGCATAAGTAATATTCCTATTACAAGATATTACATAATTCATATCCACTTTCAGGCAATGGATTAATATACAGCTTCTCTTTTTCCCTAAGTGTTTCACTCACAACAAAAGCAAACTTATTCATGGATAAAAGAGATGATAGAATCTGTCCTCCGTTCATTAAATGACATTTGCAAACTTATACTTTCACTTTTACATCACTCTCTGACACATAGGGGGGAATTCAAATGTTTGAAAAGTCGGTTGGTTGTCTGTTATTTCCAGTCTATTAGATAGGAAAAAACAGACACCCAACTGACTGTTCAAACATTTGAATTCCACCCACATTGTGAGATATAGAAAAAGAGAACTCACAGGTCCCTGAAGTCTGTAAATACAGTAAATGTCAGGTTTCACTATTCCTAAAACACCATGAACAGAGGTGTACAGTAACTAGGATCTTTGGAGCACAGGGCAAGAAGAACAAATCCATACACACACACACTAAAACAGTAAAAAAAAAATGATTTTCTTCTGCCTAAAATATGCTAATTAATTACCACACTTGCTTATGATGGTTACTTGTATCTGAAGGTGGGTTGTACTGTGAGGGGGCAATTCAATCAGTTGCATTGGAACCTCATGTTCTAATGTATTGTGGGATGTCTTTGCAGGGAAATCTTGCTTGTTTTAGCTTAGAACTCATAGAGATGGAAGCAAAAAAGCAAGCCAGACTTCTGCTGCACATTCTGGTGTAAATTAATGCAGAATTAGATAAGACTATAATTATTAAAAATCACCCTATCAATCAATATTTTGGGATTTTTGTGGATACTGACATAACTTTAGGCAACACTCCCATGAAAAAATGCCCAATTGAAAATAAGATGTATGTTCCAATAAGTAGCTCATGAGCTATTATATTCTTGTGTGAAATAGTGAAGGGTATAAAGACCTAAATATAAGGGTACGCTATGTCCTTTTTTTAAATATTTAAAAGGAATAAAAAACTTTTAATGATTATTAATATCAAAAAGGACTTTCAAAAAGACATGCATAAATACACAAAACCAGCAGTCTATATTTACTAAAATGTAGGTTTTTGGAAGTGGAGATGTTACCAATAGCAACCAATCAGATAATATACTGTAGTAATATTGACATTTCAAAAACCGTCAATTTAATAAAAATGCCCCTGGGTGTCTAGCAGCGTAGACACAGGGCTCTACAGACTCTCCCTTCGTCTACATATTTGATCTGAAGTGAGTATTAAACCTTTCATATAATGTCTATCACTTTATCATGTGTGTATTCTTATCACATATTATTCTTTGTAACTGATATTCTAATATTCCTGTAACTTAAGTCCCTCTAAGATCACCATAGAGAGGAGAATGTAAACAAAATGGCCACACAGTCTGTAGTATCCACTAACACCTACGCCTGCAGCCTGGATACTGAACTACGCCTGCACAGCCTGGACACTGAACTACCTGTTTGATTGAGGAACAGCCCTACTGCTCTCACACATTGCTTACACTCCTTACTTATACAATCTACAACCACTGTGTAACCATCTTAGCCTTTCTGTTCCTTCCATTATTTCTAAAAAATCTGTTTACACTGTCTTTGCTTTCAATACTCCCCGCCTTCTCCTTGTTCATTCGATATTACACCCACACCATTCTATTCCTCAGAAAAACACTACTGTACTGGAATTATGGCTCCTCAATCCTGTCCCATACCAATCCTTACTACCAGGTCTCATCCCCCAATTTCCAAATCACCAACATCCACTAAGCCAACCTTATCACCATCTCCCCTGTCCCCTCCCTTTCTTTCTCCTGTGCGCTCTGGAATGCTAGATCAATCTGCAACAAGCTGCCAACTATCCACGACTTCAGCTCCCACACTTTTAACCTTCTCGCCATCACTGAAACCTGGCTCTCCTCCTCCGACACCACCTCCCCTGATGCCCTTTACTACGGAGGCCTCTCCTTCAGCCACACAGTCAGACCTGATGACCGACAGGGTGGAGGAGTGGGCATCCTTCTCTCCCCTATCTGCACCTTTCGTGTCATCCCACCTGAGCCCCCCTTACCTTCTCGACCTTTGAGGTCTACACTATCCGCCTCTTCTACCCTATTCACCTCCTTGTGGCTGTGATATATCGCCCCCCTGGCCACTGTTCACCTTTCTTTGACAACTTTGCTGCCTGGCTTCCCCACTTTCTCTCCTCCGACCTCCTCTTTGTCATCCTCTGTAACTTTAACATCCCTATTGACATCACTAATGCTGCTTCCACTAATCTTCTTACCCTTTCCACCTCCTATGGACTTTCTCAATGGACCTCCACCCCTACTCACAATCTCGGCCACTGCCTTGACCTTGTCTTCACCCACTGATGTGATCTCTCTGATTTCTCAATCTCTCCCTTTCCTCTCTCTGACCAACATCTGCTTTCTTTCACCCTCTCATCCTCCTTTCTACGCCCAGACCCACCATCACCAGACACAATCTCGGGACTCTCAAACCCACTTTCATGTCCTCCCTCGAGACTTTCCTCTCTCCTCTTTCCACCACAACCTGTCCCAACCAGGCAGCCTCCTTCTATAACTCTTCCTTAACCACTGCTCTCGACTCTGTGGCCCCCTTCTCCTCTGTCCCCCTCCGCCGCTTCAGACCCCAACCCTGGCACACCAAACTAACACGCTTCTTACAAAAATGCTCACGCTCCGCAAAGGCTCCTGGAGGCAATCTCACTGTCTACCGGACTTCCTCCATTTCAAGTTTTTTCTCTCCTACAGCTCTGCTCTTTCCCTCACCAAGCAATCCTTTTTCCAAGTAATCATCTCTTCTCAGTCATCCTGTCCACGCTGTCTCTTTGAAACTTTCAACACTCTCCTTCACCCCCTACTCTTCCCCTCCCATCCTCCCTCACTGCCACTGACTTTGCTTCCTTCTTCATCTCCAAAATTTAGGATATCCAACATGACATTTACCCTGTCACCCCTCTGCTGCCCCCTGCCCTCATCATCCCTCCCCTACATCTATCCCACCCTGTCCACCTTCCTTCCCACTTCAGACAAAGAAGTCCACTCCCTCATCTTATCCTCCCCCCTCCACTTGCACCCTGGACCCCCTTCTCTCACGTCTTCTCTGCTCCCTCTCCCCCACTGCCTGCTCCCACCTTGCTCACCTCTTTAACCTATCGCTCTCTATCGGCATCTTCCCTTCACCATTCAAACATGCTCTGGTGTCATCTATTTTCAAAAAACCGAACCTCGACCCTTCATCACCCACTAACTACCGCCCCATCTCTCTTCTCCCTTTTAGCCTCCAAACTACTTGAACGACTGGTCTCACAAGCTACCTCTCTGACAACTCCATCCTTGATACACTACAATCTGGCTTTCACCCACTCCACTCCATTGAGACTGCCATGTGAGTCACCAATCCTGCTATCGGACAAATTCACTTATCTCTACTCATACTTCTGGACCTCTGCTGCCTTTGACACTGTGGATCATCCTCTCCTCCTCCGCACACTCCAAAATGCTGGCCTCTCTAGCACTGTCCTTGACTGGTTTTATTCTTACCTCATTAACCGCTCCTTCTCTGTGTCTGCCTCTGACACCACCTCACACACTTTCATCCTTCCTGTTGGTGTCCCTCAGGTTTCTGTCCTTGGCCCCCTTTTGTTGTCCCTGTATACCTCTTCCCTGGGTGCGCTCATTAACTCCTTTGGCCTTCAATACCACCTCTACGCTGATGACACACAACTCTATCTCTCCTCTCCTGATCTGTCCCTCTCTGTCCTCTCTCAGGTTTCAAGCTGCCTCTCTGAAATTTTCTCCTGGATGTCTGAGTGCTCTCTGAAGCTCAACATAGACAAAACTGAACTCATCATCTTTCCCCCATCTAGAGCAACACTCTTACCAATATCTCTATCACTGTTGACAACACCACCATCTACCCTGTTCCCCAACTCCGCTGCTTGGGTGGCACTCTTGACTCCTCCCTCTCCTTGGCACCCCACATCCAAGCTCTGGCACAATCCTGTCAGTTCCAGCTATGCAACAGTGCTCGCATCAGGCCATTTGTCACCCAGAGTGCAACTATACTTATTATCCACTCACTGATCATCTCAAGACTCAACTACTGCAATGTTCTCATAACTGACCTTGCTTGCTCCCATCTTGCACCCCTCCAATCTATCCTGAACTCCGCAGCGAGGCTTATCTTCCTCTCCCGCCGCTCCACATCTGCCACTCCCCTTCGACAAAATCTACACTGGCTCCCATTCCCCTACAGAATCCTCTTCAAACTCCTCACCCTCACATACAAGGCCATCTCTAATTCCACTGCTCCCTACATCTCCAACCTCCTCTCCCTTCATACTCACTCCCACCCCCTATGGTCGACCAATGACCATCACCTCTCCACCACCCTGGTCACTACTTCCCATGCTCGAGTTCAAGTCTATGCTCGTGCCGCACCCCTCCAGTGGAACACACTCCTCTGCTTCATTAGACTCTACCTGACCTTGCAAAGCTTCAAACGGGCACTAAAATTCCACCTATTCATCAAAGCATACCCTCCCAATGCATAACCTAGTCCTGAGGCTGCTCCTCCATCCCCCTGCCTCATGCCTTGTACATCTCAGCTTTGCTTAAATACTGCTGTAAGGCTACCTCCCACTTGCTTGCACCTCATGTCATCTGTCTGTCGACTCTTCCCACTAGATTGTTAGCTCTTCAGAGCGGGGCCCTCTTTCCTCTTGTTATCTAAGCCCTCTTCTCAACACATTTAACTCACAGCTCTCTCCTACTCAACGACCATTTTTACCCACTTTTCCCCTGCTGGTAAAGGCTCATCTCCATCTATGGCCACCAGCCCCTTGTAGTACGATGATCACTCCCTCACTACTTACATCTTAGCTGTATTATGTCTTTAGAATTGTGGTGCTCTTTGTTACCTGTACTCTATTTCCATTATTTATTTACTGTAATGCTAAGTTTTGTCTCCATGTACTGTCCTTTGTACAGCGATGCAAAACACTTGTGGCGCCTTATAAATAAAATTTAATAATAATAATAATAATAATAGTATGGGAGTACTGATAAACCTACTGATAGAAACAGGAAGTGTACATATCACTAAAAGTGTTCTTAAAGTTGAAAGTGTCATTTACAGCTGAATAGGATAAAATTGCATTCCTACATTTATTGGTCTGAGAAACATAGGCTGGCTCAGCATGCTGAGATTTTGCTGGGTGGGCGTAAGGTGCACTGGGTTCAGTTCCCCCATTGTTAGGCTTTGTTGGCATTGCTGGTCTCTTCTGAAGCTTGGTGGGATGCACCTGACTGGTTGGTCCTACATCTTGGGGATCATAGTTGTCATTTTAAGAGGCTAGAAATTATGGTGCATTTGAAAGAGGTGTTGGATCAGGTTAGGGCTCAGCTGTCTGGTGAACACATAGCATTTGCTGTTGCAGGGTTCCTGAAATCAAAAGGCTTTTAATAAAGCTATAAAGAAAGTTTATGTTATCATTTCTTGTTTTTGTCATTTGGGGGCATGGTTATTTGGCAAGTTTTTTTTAGGTTCTTTGTTGTCTTTTTAGATTAATCTATATTGCTGCAACTGGCTGCCTTGTGACTTGGGAATTTCTACTGTGGAGCATTCAGACTGTGCCCAGGTGAGGGGAGATGAGTCTTCCACAGCGCAAGTGCATCAGTAGGGGGGACATTTTAGTTGTCACCTATATTTGTTACATCTTCAGAGGCTAGAACTTAGATCACAGGTGCCTTCCTGGCCACTTTTCTCATATTTATTAATTAATTACAGCATTTCTTTAAAAGCTGTGACCTTTTTGCCAAGCTGTCTATGACTCTATTTCATTTAGTTGACTTGACATTTAATGTGGTTAATTAACAATAAACTAATGTAGATTTTTTTCTTTGTGGCTGATATGTGATTGCATACAGTATTTACAGTAGCTCACTTATGTTAGATATTTTAAATTTATAACAGCTAACCCAGACAATAATTTGTGCACAACATTAAAATCGCTGTGTATTCTGAAGCTTGTAATAGATTATTATTATTATTATTATTATTATTATTACAATTAAAAAATCTACCAAACATATTTTTTGTTGACTAAATGGACAATGCATGCTTGTAATTATTCTTGCGCACTATGGCCCCTTGCACTGTTCAGTGATGCTCCCGCAAGGAATTAAGACCATATATCATTGTCAAACTACTGTCTTTTGGATAGGTGTTCATACTGTGAAAGGAAAGCTGTTTACTGTCATAGTATATGGTTCTCAGGCATCAAACTTCCAAATTTATGGAACAATATCAATCTTGTTGAAGATAGAAAATGATTGAACTTAAACCATTATAGCAAATGGGTTTACTTGTTCATGTACAACACAGAAATATAACAGTTTATCTAAAATATGTTTTACAGTGTATACAGTATGTTAATGTTTTGCAGTTAACATTAATTAAAAATTATTTGTAATCTAACCAGAAATTAAATGGGGAGAATTATAAAATCTTCAAAAGAAGACAATTAGAGGTATTGCACATAGAAAGCAATTGGATTAAAGCTATTAGTTTATAGAATGTGCTCGATAAAGTTTACTGTAGCTAGAATCTGATTTGTTGCTATGGGCAACACCTTCACATGTCCTCATTAATGGGTTTGATCCCCATGTGTATTTTTGAGTGCTAAATGCACTTTGCATCTGGAATTTATTATTTTTAGTAAAGTTTTTTTTTAATTGGCAAAAAACACTGAAATGTCTTAAGAAATTGGCCTCTATGGAACAACTATACTTTCATTTAATTACTGAAATTGTTACTAACTGTAACTTATTATTACCTGTGTTTCAAACTTTATGCATCTTTATAGAGTTGAGGAATTATATTTAACTAACAATTTAATAGTTCAACAACAAAATAACTTCAACTTTATGCGTAGGGTATTCCTTTTTGTACTATATGAGATAAGATGTCTCTTGCGTGTCCAAGCCATTAAAACTTTGTAAAGATATCAATAAAATCATCAAAAGAATGTGTCCCATCTGTCAAAGCTAGAATTATTTATTGCTTTCTCCCATTATTAACTTGGCATCAGAATTGCTTAGGCCTTTACTTTTTAATTCACATTTTAAGGAATGTTTGTTAGCTTTAATGTAAGTACAGTTAAGAAATAAAAAGTTCTGGCTTAACAAAACATAAAACTGACCTAAATTATTATTTTCATTACAGTTTTAATTGTATATTACTGTATTTTAGCAAACAATCATTCAGGTTTCAGTAATTTTAACATTATTTTAATGTAAATTATCTTTATTGGTTTAAAAGAAAACATAACAACAACTTAAGTAGAACATCAGAAAATAACAGATACAAATTTATTTGCTATTGTGCTTTGTTCTCAACTCAGAATCAGTCTCTAAATCAGCATCTAATAGTCAAATACTTTACCCATAGAGAATCAAAACCAAAACACTTGAGGGTGGTTGTAAGAAAACCAAATTATGACACTGATTTAGAACCAAAACCAAAATACTGGGATCTTCGCACATCTATAATTAACTAAGCATGGGATTCTGTTCTAAAACCTTGTGCTTCCAATTGTGCTTATGTCAAAATGTAAAAGGGCAATGCTTTTACGAACATCATTTTGCTTCTAAATTTTGGGCATAAACACTTTCAGAACTACCACGTTTAGAACCCGACACTTAATAAATATACCTCTTGGTCTCTGAGTACTCCAGATGATCTTGATAGATGGAACAGGTATGATTGTCACTAGAACAGCCTACGATAGGACAGTGTGACTGTTCACTAACAAGTATATTTGGAATAGAGGTTATGCATTTTCTAAAGTACAAGTAAGCAAGCTGTTAACAGATGCTGTATTTTGTATAGCTCAAAAGACACATATATCCTATTGAGACTTGGTCTAATAATTAAGCATATGGGGGGTCATGGGTTTGCACAAGCCAGCCACCACTAGTCCTACCTAGAGGCCTGGAAATTTCAGTCCTCTGATGGAGACCTTGGCCATGTCCCTCCCCTGTAATGGTGTTGACACACCTCTGTTTGGATAAATGGAGGCTGTTGTCACCCTCCCATACAAACACCCCCTCCTCAAACAGCATCAGATTGTCAATTAACTGATAGTCTGATACTGTAGTGTGACTGATGTATACTGTAGATCTGGTGCAAAGTACCATAGGCCAAGGTGCATTGTGTGGGTTCTTAATCTGAATTCTGGCTTTGTGGACTCACCTCTCTCAATTAATACAATTTTCTATGCTTGAGGGTCCAATATTGGTATCACATGCATTTCATGTGAACATGATAAATAGTTGCATCTAGTGTAGGAATTTCAGACCTAATATCTGATATCTGGTTGCATTCAGTGATAGTTTGTAGGGTAAGATAAACTATGACCTAAACTTTGGATCAACTTTGATTACCAGTAGTTCACCTCCCCGTTGCCAACATGCCATTCAAAACATGCCATGGCAAGGAAAGGCTCAGGCCTTGGCTTTTATTTATGGATAGTGACTCTGCAACTGTCAGTGAGGCAAATTCTTCTGCCTCTCATGATGATGCAAGCCCTTCTTACTCAGGGCTATATTTAGTAAGGTGTGAGTTTTTTTGGAAGTGGAGATGTTGCCCATAGCAATCAATCAGATTCTATCTATTATCTTCTAGAAGCAGATAGATAAATGTTAATTGGAATCTGGTTGGTTGCTATGCGCAACATCTCCACTTCTAAAAAAATGACACGTTAGTAAATTTACCCCTCAGCGTCTAGAAGAGGTGTCAAAACAATGAAATCAGGAAATCAGTGCTGAGAAAAACCACTAAGGTAGTAGAACAAACTGTGTGTTCAGAAACAACACAAATCCATGAGGAGAGTGTAGGGGTGTCCACACTAGCTATGTGTACAGTAAATATGAAATTCCTCACACTGTCCTCATAGAGAAGCTTTTTTACCTCATTCCAACATTTCTGTACCATCTGCACATGTTGGGAGCAGTACATGTAAAGATTGTGATGAAAAAACTAATACAAATTGAGAATGCTTGTTTGGAAGTTGATTAGGATAAGGGGGGTAATTGCCTACTACTACTATCTGACACTGATGAGGAGGATGAGGATGTTGATGGTGTTGTTTGTGTCAATTCACCCACCAGTGGCTCTAGTTCTTGCCCATGATAAAAAGAAAGTAGTTGTGATGCCTGGGCATAAGATAAAAAAAAAAAAAAAAAACCTCTTGGGTGTGAAATTGTTTTTACCAAAATCCAGACAACATTTGTGAAGAAATCTGCTTAATTTATGAAGCCAAAGTTAGTAAAGGTAAGGACATTAACATCTACGCACCTCCTCAATGTTACATCATTTACAGTGAGTTCATTACATTTATTTTACAAGATTATAATGTAATTAACACCCTCATCTTCAATCTTCTCATTAGTGATGAGATATAGGGCCTAGTTCAGTGAGGATTGCAAGTTTTGCTAATTAGCAGAATTTGCAATCCTTTTGTTAGCATGCTGGGGGCTGCCCATTGCAGGGCAAGACCACCCAGGATGTTGACCGCCACCTCCCCCCTTCAACAAGCAGAAATTGTGATTGCATCACAATTTCTGCTTGTTAGCAAAAATTAAGGATTCCTCCTGCCGGCGCAGCTTAGCTGTGCTCACAGGAGGGCTGCCGCCATATTCCCAACTGTGGCAGCTGTGTATGACATCACGCAGCTGCCGAGATTGCACACCCACCACGCCCCCATTTGCGCTGCACCACCCTTGTTTGCCAGCCTCTTCCCCCTACAACGCTCCCTCTTCTCCCCGGAAATGGAGCTTTGAAGCCCCCCACAGAAAGTGCAGGCGCATGTGCAGGATGGTCGCTGCACATGCGCCCATGGGGCATTCGCAATAATTATGGTTGGATTGCGAATTGCAATCCAACCTGAATTAGCCCCATAATCCTTCAAAAAAATTGGTTTGTGGGGTCCAAACAAACGAAGCACTGCAGCCACAAAAGTGGAAGTCCCTGTCACTGAAGTGCTTGGTATGCTAAACTATGCATGTCCTTTTCATAATGGGCTCTATTTTTGAGGTGCATTGGGATTGTTGCATTAAAAAAAGATCACCTCTAATAAAGGGAAAGTTTACTGCTGAAAAATATAAAATTGCCAACACTGGAATCCACCATTACATAAATATCTGTAATTTGTTGTATTTGGTGGCAAAGGTCTTCCTCATAGATTTTGTAGTTCATTTTTATGAACATGAGTCTTTCTCCACATTCATTAGTTCAATTGTTTTCTTCATTAGCTTGAATAAAGCAGAGGGTATTCTCCAGTCTGCTGGAATAAGGTACATTCTTCCTCCTCCTCCATGCTCTTCTGGTGTACAGTAGGTTGTGATGGCATGTTGCTGTTCTTCCATTTGCTAAAACATATAAAGGGTGCAATTCCATCTAGTCACTAACTGTTGTTTTCAGTTGGTGGCATGGAAATGGACCTGTTCTTACAGCCACTGCAATCATATACATGTGGTTTTGAATGAATGCCAAAAATTGTGAACCACCAGGAACAAAAAACTTTGCAGTAATTGTTTTGTGGTAAAGATGGTGGGGGGCAGTGCCGTAACTAGACATTTTACCGCTGTGTGCAAGAAACGGCATCGGAGCCCCCCCTCTATGGAAAACAGAGGTGATGCGCGACGTAGTCGCGCGCAAAAAATATAGGGCCGTGGCTTCATGGGCAAGGGGTGTGGCCACAAAATAATACCAATTCATATAACGGTGCACAGTAGTCTCCATTATTCAAATTACGCCGCGCAGATTCCCCTTTTTACACATTACGGCAGACAGCGTCCCCTTTTTACACATTACGGCAGACAGTGTCCCCTTTTTACACATTACGGCAGACAGCGTCCCCTTTGTACACATTACGGCAGACAGCGTCCCATTTTTTACACATTACGGCAGACAGCGTCTCCCTTTTTTACACGTTACGGCAGACAGCGTCTCCCTTTTTTACACGTTACGGCAGACAGCGTCTCCCTTTTTTACACGTTACGGCAGACAGCGTCCATTTTTTACACGTTACGGCAGACAGCGACCATTTTTTACACGTTAAGGCAGACAGCGTCCATTTTTTACACATTATGGCAGACAGCGTCCATTTTTTTACACATTATGGCAGACACTATACACACAAACATATACACTGTACATACATAGATCTACACTATACACACATACATATACACTGTACACACATTCATATAAAATGTACATATACAGACAATGTGCTTACATACACATAGATACAGTAGCACCATAGAGCTGCAGGCACTCAAATCATTTAACTACCTACTTTAGAGCACTTATTTTCATCAGGGCATGAACTCACTGTCTCCTCTCTGCCTCTTCCCCCGGAGCTCCGAGCAGCCCGACACCTAGCCCAGCAGGACAACAATAACCTTACCCTGGGCACCAATCAGAGGGGACTTCGGGAACTGCAGGCCAGTACAGGGACAACAATAACTATCCCTGAGAACACACGGGACCCGCAGCACAGCACATCACAGCACTCTCCCCAGCCACCTGATGCTGCCGGCTTGCAGACAACATAAAGACAGCTTACTGAAGCCGGGAGCAGTGCGCACCGCTTGGAACATTCATCTCAGCGGCGGGTGCTTGCCAAGAGATGGCAGCGGCTGCGCCCCCAGCACATTTGCGCTGTGTGCGGTGCACACTTTGCCCATAGGTAGTTACAGCCCTGGTGGGGGCACACCAACACATATGGGGGGGGTTATTTAGATTTGGAAACAACTGGGCAAAACTATGTTGCACTGCAGGTGGTGCAGATGTAACATGTGCAGAGAGTTAGATTTGGGTGGGGTGTGTCAAAACCGAAATCAAATTAGCAATGTAAAAAAAAAAGTAGCTGTCTATCATTTGTTGGCTACATGCTAAAGCAGCCAGTATTTACCCTGCACACAGAAAATATAAATGTAATTCCTCTCCTTGCATTGCAAAATGGTTTATTCCACATACAAACTTACTGTACATGCTTTTTCTGCCTTATTTCCAAATCCAAATCAGGTACACAGAAAAATAATATACACCGTGGGGTATATTTACAAAGATTCGTGTTTTGGCCGTTTTGAAGGGTGTTTGATCTTGAATGGTATCGGGTGCATTTTACTGCAACTTTTTGAATCCTGATATGGTCATTCACTAAGCTGCCGACTTTTCCCAATTCGTATTTTCCGATGTCGATGTGATTCGTAATATCAGGCAGTGTTTTACGAGAGTGATGAGTAAAACACTGCCTGACAAAACACAAGGAATCCGGGCTGGATCTGTGAGATACGTGCAGGGCTTCATTGTGTACCTTAAAAAGGTTTTTAAAGTCTTAAAAAATCTGAAAAAAATTGCGTGGGGTCCCCGCTCCTAAGCACAACCAGCCTCGGGCTCTTTGAGCCGGTCCTGGTTGACAAAATATTGGAAAACAAATGACAGGGGTTCCCCCATATTTCATCAACCAGCACCGGGCTCTGCGCCAGGTCCTGGTTCCAAAAATATGGGGGACAAAAAGCGTAGGGGTCACCCGTATTTTTAAAACCAGCACCGGGATCCACTAGCCAGGTACATAATGCCACAGCCGGGGGACACTTTTATAGTGGCCCTGGCATTACATACCCAACTAGTCACCCCTGGCCGGGGTACCCTGGAGGAGTGGGAACCCCTTAAATCAAGGGGACCCCCCCTCCAGCGACCCAAGGGCCAGGGGTGAAGCCCGAGGCTGTCCCCCCCATCCAAGGGCGGCGGATGGGGGGCTGATAGCCTTGTTTACAAAATGTGAATATTGTTTTTAGTAGCAGTACTACAAGTCCCAGCAAGCCTGCCCCGCAAGCTGGTACTTGGATAACCACAAGTACCAGCATGCGGTGGCAAACCAGGGCGGCTGGTACCTGTAGTACTACTACTAAAAAAATACCCCCCAAAAAAACAGGACACACACACCGTGAAAGTATAAGTTTATTTCATTCATGAACACCTCCAAACATACATACTTACCTATGTTCCCACGAGGCTCGGTCCTCTTCTCCATGTAGAATCCTCGGGGTACCTGTGAAAAAAAATCTACTCACATAATCCAGTGTAGATTCTGTCCATTGTATAATCCACGTACTTGGCAAAACAAAAAAACGGAAACCCGACCATGCACTGAAAGGGGTCCCATGTTTACACATGGGACCCCTTTCCCCGACTGCCAGGACCCCCCCTGACTCCTGTCAACGAGGGTCCCTTCAGCCAATCAGGGAGCGCCACGTAGTGGCACTCTCCTGATTGGCTTTGTGCTCCTCTAGTGTCTTTGAGGCTGCACCCGGCAGAGATACAGTGTAGCGCCTATGCGCTCCATTGTATCCAATGGTGGGAACTTTGCGGTCAGCGGTGAGGTTACTTTCGGTCAACCGCTGACCGCAAAGTTCCCACCATTGGATACAATGGAGCACATAGGCGCTACATTGTATCTCTGCCGTGTGCGGCCTCACAGACACTAGAGGAGCACACAGCCGATCAGGAGAGTGCCACGACATGGCGCTCCCTGATTGGCTGAAGGGACCCTCTTTGACAGGAGTCAGGGGGGGTCCTGGCAGTCGGGGAAAGGGATAACAAATGGTTTAGCACCTTTTATCTCAGGCGCTCCTCAACTGATATAATGTTCAATCTCTGAAATTATAGGAGACATAGGCCCTTGGAAATGAAACATAAAAATACATAGTATAATATTGTAATGATGGGGGAAGACAGGTAAAATCTCTGGAAATGCCAGACTCGTACCGCATCAGGTGGTCTACTATATGTAGACAATTGCGCAGTCTCTAGAGCGGGTCACCATCTTAGATATGTCCTGTCCCCTTCCAACGTCTCGAGAGTATCTCCTTCTTATTCCAACCAAAGGTGCATGTGAATAAAAATGATACTCCAATAGTGCATTACCATAAGAGATTTATTCACAAACTTTAAAACTTTAAAAGGTGGGTTCTTACCAGACTGAATGGTCTACACATAACAGTAGACAACAGCATTTGTTAACAAATCAAACAACCAGGCGTCCCCAGGAGTAGTTGTATACAGCCAGGCAAGAGCTCCACACACGTCCTGCTACCTTCACCAACGCGTTTCGATAACAAATGGTTATCTTTTTCAAGGTGTAGATGGTAGCAGACACCCTGTGGTATTTATCCTCCCACAAATCTAAAAAGCTAAAAACCTAATGCCAGACATGGATTGCCTAACTGCTAAAATCCTAAATACCTAACATAGGCAAAGTACATTGGGGGAATCCATTTCGTATATTCCTATCGGCCTTCTGACGGTCCATTTCCCGCCAGGTAAGCTGTCCATTATTGTCTCGTTGCGCCGCATTATCCCGTCACCGGAAATGACATGGATCGGCGTTTGTCATCTGACCGGAAGTGACACAGCCTCCTGTGTCGGAAGCATGACACAGCCGCTCCCTCCGCGTGGCACGATAGCCCGTCACCGGAAGTGACATGAATCAACATCCGCAATCTGGCCGGAACCCGGAAGTCCTGCAATAAAGATGATGCATTTCTCTCGTCTCGTATCCACGGCTGTTTTCTGGATATAGTATAATGGGCAGTCCATATGGTGTCATTCTAATGTATGTCCCTTACAGAGCCATTTTGTTGTAGTCATCCACCCATTTGCAATAATAAATAAAAAAGAGAGCGTCAATTAAAAAAATAA